>NC_081185.1:38008725-38308725 GCF_029867415.1 Vicia villosa | reverse complement strand
GTGGGTGCTGCACATGGGCCTGCCAGCTGGCAGTAGATGAATGGAGAATAATTCCTAGGTTTTAGTATTTAATGATTGGCTGCAGCAATCATTAGGGTACGCAGAAATTAGTAGTGGATATACCACATGGGAGAGACTAGGCCTCTCTAAGAGCCTCCTTTTTCTTTCTATCTTTTCTGCATTTTTTCTACAGCTTTCTACTTTTATTTGTAACCCTAGATCCCATTTGAACTCTAGAGAAATTCAAATAAAAGTCAGTCTTTTCTTATATTATCCTGTTTCTGTTATTTCCCTATTTAGATATTAAATTGATCCTATCAGTGGTATAACTAGAAACAATCTTGCATATATTCTGAGTAAAAAGATATGACAGTTTTTTGCTTTTAATCAGGATCAGAGGGCGTATAGACTATAAAAAAATCACAAACTTCCTAGTTACCATAGTAATTACATGATACTACACAACATACAATTACCTACATTAAGATGTTCCTTCAGAAAGATAATTTGCAATTCATTTTCAATATTGAACAACTTAATTGTTTGGAAATGAAAATACTTGTCATACCTGAAGCAGAGGAAATATGTCGGCTACAAATTTAATGAAGCTATCAGGTCTAACTGCCACTTCTCTTTGGATCAAGGAAAAGCCAAAGTCAGGATACAGAAATAAAAATATATATATGAGAAAAGTTGACTAATAAGTCGTGTGAAGAGCCATACTTCAACATAGTTCCGAGAACAATAACCCCAAAGAGATTAAGGCCCCCCAAACCAACGACCATTGCTCTCTCTGACGACGTAGTTTTGCTGAAAGAACATTCACCCATGTTATGTTTAAATAACAAGAGGGTAATAACGATAAATTGGTATGAAAAAACACAATAAAGAACCTGAATTGCCATTTTTTCTCCTCGAAAAATTTCTCAACTCCTCCAACCCAACCTGCCCATCTTTTTCCAACATATTCTTTTCTCTTACTCGTTTGAGAAGCTGTCTTCTGAAGAGATGGAAACCTGTATAGAATGTTTCCCTGCATAACAAGCAATATGCGAGCATACATAAAACAGGATAAAAAGCGGGAAAAATCACTCAGCAGAAACCAAAGTAAATACGAGTGACAAAAGGTATACTGCTGAAGTGCTAGAAATTAACACTTTATATTAAAACAAAATATATAGTAGCAATCATCTGTGCATCCTTAAAGAAATTAAATAATTTATACCAAATACAGGTCAAAAAGTAGGATTTTTAATGACAAGTTAAAAACAGTCCTCTTGTAATCACCATCAGATAGAAAAAATGAAGGGTACAAGTTTTAGTCTTTTAATTTATTACATTGTCAATATACCTCTTCATCAACTACAGGCTGACCATCAAATCGTAAAAGCACTGGTAATATATAGGATTCGTCATCCTGGAAACATGCAAAGACAAAAGGTTAAAATGTTTGGCGATATAAGTGCGAAGTATATAAAATTAGAGAAGTATTTGGTAACAATACAGAAATAAATACAATTTAAAAAATGAAAACTCCGTAGCAATAAAAAAAAGAAAGTAAATATGTTAGGCGCTACAATGTCAATAATGTGTCCCTTTCTAAAAATCAACTTACCTAAACACAATAAAGGATCTTGCCACCCTCATGCAAAACTAAGTTGATCAACAATTAACGAGAGATGCATTGTGGGCAATTTACAAGCAAAATAGCTCATTTTAAAAGAAAATAATGTTTAGCACAATATTCGGCATGCTAACAAATCTATCACCGAGTAATTTAATATGTCAGCCAAGTGACGGCAAGAAATAGGCTTATTTTATATTGTTCCATGGAAATGTTCTGAAGATAAAAGTGTGACCAAATTAAGGAAAAAGAGATAGAATTTGATTTCTTCGGGACACTAAAAAAGAATTAGAAGAAGTTAAGATCCTTGGCCTTCAACCTCTACCACCACTCAAAGAAGCCTTTGCCATGGTTAGAATAGAAGAAAGTCAGAGAAAGATGTTGTAGGAGAACAACTCTACTACTGACGATGGGCAACTGAATTCGGCTCTCACTATTAAAAAACTACGAGCAATATAAAAAGAGGAGTGAGAGGAAGTAATCAGTTGACCATTTGATTATTTTTGGGAGGTTTGATTAAAGTCGTGAACTGTGAATCCATGGCTTTTTTAATGTATCCAAGACTGTCTATGCTTCACCATTCCAAAGAAAGTTGTCTTTTCTGTAGCACTTGGGTCAGTGATCTAGCAATCTTACCTTAATCTATCACAAATCTTCTACAATACCTAGTGAAGCCCAAATAGCCTCTCAAAGCCTTGATATCTTTTGCTACGGGCCAATTCATCATCAATTCAAGTTTCTTTGGATCTGCTGCTACTCCTTGTGTGAAAATTATATAGCCTAAATATTCCAATTGGTGTTGCCTAAAACTACATTTCTTTTTATTGGCAAACACTTTATGCACCTCTAATAAAGCCAAGACAGCCTGTAAATGTCTTATGTTCTTCCTCATCAAAACATCATAAAAAAACACAAAGGTAAATTTTCTTAAGACTGCAACATGACATTCATCAGTACTGTGAATGTCGGTGGTGAATTAGTGAGACGGACTATTGATAAACACTCAGGAACTAATGGTTTCTTCTGAGTAGAATAACATAGAAGGATATGGGTAGTTACAACTGGCAGTAGTTATAAAATAGATAGGATTGAGAACCCATCTTCTCTCCCAACTACCTTCTGCCTAGAAATTAACCGAAAGCCTCCCATTTCCCTCTCCTATTCTATTTATTCAAATGCAGCATACATCTAAACTAGGCTGAGCCACTTATATTAGGTCTGTGCCTTACGTAAGGCTACCTAACAGGAGGCCTACAAACAAAAACAGACTTGAAATTATATGTCCATGGTTCATTCGACTAATGGAGTCATCCTTTCTGGTTAGTGAGTGTAGAGGGGGGAAAAGAGAGGGCAACAGAGAGGAGTTTGAACTTTAATTGCAGTGTAATACTGATAAATGTCATGAAATCTGATAATGCAATACCTCAAGGGAGGCAAATGCAATTTATCGTAAGTTAAACTTAAAAATGAAAACAGAGAGGAATATTCACTGCATAAAATAACATCAGAATTAAGAAACCACTACTGTATACAGGCAGCAGAGAATTGCAAAATAATAATACGAGAATTCAAGAATTGTTCATGTCAACATCAATAAGAAAGCAACAAATTAGTATAGACAAGCTAAAAGATATCGAAATGTTTCTACATCTGAGGAGGACATAAGGATCTAAAATGAAGAAACAAGAGAGTGAAATCCAAAGAAAATGTAAATCAAATATCCTCAAAGTTATCATTTGCATTTCTTAGTCAAATGTGCCCAAGATAAGTAGGTTGGAAACTATGGGCACAGAACAACAAAAAAGTTAAATTATTTATTATAACATCCTTGTTAAATCACCTTAATTCTTTCCGTAGAATCTATATCAAGATATGGAGCAAGTTCTTCAGCTGCAACAACACCACCATTAGATGCTATGTATTGCCCAATCTGTGCATAAGACAAAAAAAAATGAAGCAAACAGGGGAAATAATCATGCTCAGGTGGCTCATAAAAAGATAAAGGAAATAACAAAAAAGAATATAAAGTGGTTTTTCTTATACACATATACGTGCGCTGGCAAAATATTTGAGCATCGCATATCATTGGTTACTATATTAAGATAATCATTGTAGTATTAAAATGTTTAATTAAAGCTGATCAGTGAGATTTAACATAATAAAGTGGAAAAATGTATCCCATAAAAAAACAAAGGCAACGGACCACGAAATTCAGTCCACAATTATTACCAACTTCCATCTTTCTTCTTCAATTCCTTGATTGGGATCACCATCTCCAAACACAAAGGAGAAGACCTATCAAGAAACCATATCAAAATACTGGTTTTTGTTAGAAACAGGGGGGAAAATAAGAACAGAAGACGTAATTCATTTGCATCACATACTGATTCAATGAAGTTCGTCTTGTTATCATCAACTTGTACCCTTCGCCTCCTATAGTAATATGGGTCCCAGTACCTTCCATGATATAAAATAGATTATATGTCACCAAATATTTCTCTAAATAACCATATCTTTTTAATTTGAATGAAACTAGATAAGTATGCTACATAGTGAAACTATATTGAAGTAATATTTAAATGCATAGATAAGTATCTCCCCCTGTAAAAACAACACAAATATTGAAGTAAATAATTACCAGAATAAATCTGTTGGACTAAAGAAGGAAATGAATCCTGAATCATATGATCTGCCCCGACGTCTTCCGCGATTGTCCTCCTCGCTGTAAATAATAAAAATTATGAGCGCAATGAGACTACAAAAGTTTTCAGGATAAACTGCTATTTGAGATATCTCAGTTATGAAGTACCTTTGGCTGCTAGTTAAAAGAGCAATTATTGCAGTGTAAACAATTACAATGGATGCAATAAGTGCTGTCCCAAAAGAAACCCTTATCAAGTATTCTCCAGCACCCTAACAAAGTCAATGTCATCATAATACAACAAACAATCACATCAAAACATCATTAACGACAATCCTCAATACCTTAGCCTTTTCAAAAAAAGGTTCAGCTTTAATCTTAAATGACTTGGCACCAAGTTTTAGCCGATAATCTTTGGGAAACACATATAAAATGTCACCTTCCTCAGAAACCTGCAGGAAACACCATATTGGCCCAACTTAACTTACTTCAATAAACAAAAACTCAACGCAGACAAACTACATGCCTAAAAGTAACAAATAAGCAGAAGCAAATTAAACTAAACAAAAATGCTATTTGAACAACAATTTGGGACAAAAAATCGAAAACTTTTTAAATGGCGAGTGCAGTTCACACCCATTGACATGTTTCAATGAGTGGTTAATGAGTATATCAAGATTGGATTGCATAACATTAATCATCAACATGACTTAATAAAGCACAAATTTAGTATTATGAAGTGAAGGAGACTGATGTAGGAGAATTGTGCGTATCAAAGAAGAAATCGCACGTCGAAAAACATTTTAATATTTAAGCAATTTTAGTTTTAATATTTAGGCAATTTCTATTTTATTTGTGTTATTTAATTTTGTTTTGGATTAAAGGCCCATAAGGCCCAGTAGGGTTTATTTGTTTTCTGTATTTAAAGACCTTTGGCATGGCCATAAGGATTATCTCTTTTATTATATAGAATCCAAAGTTTTCTTTATTCCTGGTGGACTCCAGAGCTTATCTATAGGGTTTGCGCTTGCAACCCTGTTTTCATTCAAGGTTTAGCGCTTGCTATTCCTTTAGGCGGCTTCCGACTGCGTCACCACAATTCAAGAGTTTCAACCTATGAAGCACGGAGTCCAACAACACGGACACCAGGAGACGACGTGGACACGGACACTTCGACACCAATAATTTCAAAATCATAGGACACCAACATCGCTACATATATAATAGTATTTGAGCTTCATTTATCCATCTTATATTAAAAGAGTTAAAAATATTATAATCAAAATAATATTTTTAATTATTTATTGATAACATTACTTCAAGAGATGTTCAACTCTTTTAGATGTGTGATATTTGTCAAAAAAAAAAATGTATAAGATATGTTAAAGCAAAGAAAATAAATAAATTCTTTTTGAAATACTTGTCTGAATTGTCTAACAGTTGTATGATACGGGTGTCAGACAATGACTTAAAAACTTGTCTGAAATGTCTGACACGTGTTGTATGAGTGTCATAAGGGTCGTATGAGCGTCATACAAGTGCTAGACACCAACATGTGTCGTATATGTGTCATACAAGTGTTGGACACTGACGTGTCGCGACACGCCTATTCCTAGAGGCATTTGTGCTTCATAGCTTTCAACTACGTGTAAAGTTGAATAGTCGAAAATATAGTTTAATCACGTTTAGTTTTGTAGTGAATAATGTTCATCAGATGATTAATATATCTACTAGCTACGTCTGAACCACTTAAACCATTTAAAACCTCTCAAATTTTGGTATCCCACATTGTTGTTTTCAACGTAACATTTTCCTCTTAAAGAAATAGTAACATTTCTATAAATTAAACCAAAAATTACACCATGAACACCATAAAATACACACACAATAAGCTAATTAGAAAAACTAATTCAAAATTCAATTATCAAAAACCAAATTCAAAATCCACCAAAAACGAACCCTACCTCTAAGAACCCATCAGTATCAGCAGCAAGAGCTTGAAGTGCTTTCTGAGCTTCATTCAACTTCAACCCCGCCAAACTCGCCACGTCCCCAATCGTCACCCTCCCTCCCGAAGCATCAACCGCGTCCATAGTCCGCTTCCTAACATCAGTAGGAATCTTATCCGTTTCCACAACGCCGCCCGGCCTGATCGCTTGACTGACATCGACGGCGGCCTTGGGTACAAACGCCGAAGTCCTTAAATTGACTCTCCGGTTCGGGTGGAAAGGGAAGGGTTTGGGGAAGGGTTTGTGGAAGGTTGAGGAAGTGAAGGTGAGGAGACGGGATGTGGGTGTGATGGTGAAGCATGTGGAGATTGTCGCCATTTGTGGAGGGATGGAAAGAAGGCGGGAGGATGAGGCCTGTGTGTTGACACAGTAGGCCTTTTCTTACTCATTCAGATGAGTTGTGGATTTTAGAATGTATCATATGGTCTAGCATCAATCATCAACTATGTATAAAATCTTAGATATTATCAAGGTAATTAAATATTTAATCATAATTAATTAATAATTAATAAAATAATCAATAATAAATATCATAAAAATCATAATAAATAAATAAATAAATAAGAAACTTCTCATCAACCTAAGTTCGTCATACTACATTTACATCGATTCCTCTAATAACCCATAATTTATCTACTACGACGTGTGATCGAATAATATCAGATGGATCAACAAGAGTTGCACTTAATTTTATTGACTTGGAGAAGTCGAGTGATAAAGTGTCTAGAGATTTTGTGGAATGTCCTATAGAAGAAATGGATTAGAATTGCATATATTCGAGCTATCAAAGATATGTATGAAGGGGTATTGACGAGTGTGCACACACAGAGTGGAGGGATAAGTGATTTCCATATTAAAATAATAGGTTGACATCAAGGTTCAACCATAAGCCTCTACTTTTTTATTTTTATTTTGGATGTACTCACGGAACCTAACAGAAGTAAGACGAGGTATATGTACAAAAATAGGATAAGCATAGCATTTATAAGTTAGAGGTGAAAGTTAGAGACTATATCACCTCACGGGTCATGTCGTTTAAATATCTTAGGTATGTAATGCAAAATGATGGAGAAAAATAAAGGGATATAAATTATCGAACTCAAGTTGTGTGGCTGAAATGAATGAGGGATTTGGGGGTTTTATGTTACACAAAGGTACCGTTCAAGCTAAAGAGAAAATGTTACCAGACTACGCTAAGACATGCGATGTTTTAAGAGACAAAATGTTAGGCGGTTAAGAATTAACAAGAGAATAAAGTGAGTGTAATAGAGATGAGAATGTTGTGGTGCATGTGTGATAAGACTAGACAGGATAAGATTATAAATGAAAATACTAGAGAGAGTGTTAAGGTACCATCTATAGTAGAAAAGATGGTTGAAAATAAACTTAAGTGGTTTAGGCATGTACAGAGAAGACTTGTAGATTTTATAGTGAGAGTACATCATATAGAGAGAAGTCAAACAACTAGAGGTATAGAAAAGACCTATAAAAACTATAAGAAAAATTATTAAGAAATATCTCAAGATTAACGATTTAGATAGAAGCATGGCCCTAGATAGAACATTATGGCAAAAGTTGATCCATGTAGAGGACCTCATTTAGTAGGATAAGGCTTGATTTTTTTGTTGTTATTGTTATTTGTAAAGAAGTTCCATCTCCTTGGAAAAGAATTCATGCATCATTTTTAACCTTAAAAATCTTGAGTAAAGATTCATCTTTCTCAAAAGAGATACATAAAATCATGACTCAAGAGGTACAAAATTCTCTTTGTAGGGCCGACCCAACGCAATGTGAGGCCTAAAGCGACTATTAAAATGAAGTTTTTTTTTTTGTTTATCTACTATAATTAAATATTTGATTTTTAGAAGAAGTTCCAAGATTAAACAAAAATCTTTGTATTTTTTACAGTGAGTCATTTTGTCAACTCTCACATATTATGTTGATCAAACAATAATTATTGTATTTTTTAAAGATTTTATATA
Source organism: Vicia villosa (assembly GCF_029867415.1). Taxonomy (NCBI): domain Eukaryota; kingdom Viridiplantae; phylum Streptophyta; class Magnoliopsida; order Fabales; family Fabaceae; genus Vicia; species Vicia villosa. Next base: position 38,300,469 of record NC_081185.1, on the reverse strand, counting down.
AGTAAGAGTAACAAAAGTAAAAATGAATTTGTAAAAAATAAAATTATATAATTAATAAATTTTATAATTATTAATAATAATTTATGTAATCAAATTACTCTAGAGAAATAACTTTTTTGCCCTGCCTGTTTTGAACACGGGAGCTTCCAAATAAAATATTATTTCCTTACCAACTGAATTAAGGAAGCATCTATACACAATTTTTCGTTTTCGAAAAAATATACTGAATTTTAATTTTTGAGGCCTAAAATACCTTTAAGAAAAAAACTGAGGCCCAAGGCAAGGGCCTAGCCCGCCTTACCCTTGGGTCGGCCCTATCTCTGTGCACTAAAAACAATTATGCAACTTTACCTAAATTTTGCTCTGGGAACAATATTTTCTATGCATAATATTTAAACTAAGTTCCAACTTTATTAAGTTATATTGAGCAAAAAAATTATGCATAATCACAAATATTGAATTCTGTATATTTAACTTTCTTCGTTGTATTTTTGTGCAGTAAAATTTTGGTTAATTTTACTCAATTTATCATAATTTTATCTTTTTGTTGATTCTATCAAATAATGAAAAACCTAATTAATTATCTAAATCAACTAGAGTATTACATATTTAAATTCTTTGTTTGGTATCAATATATGTGGTTTGCATTCATTTTAAATGATTTTTTAGTTGCATTCTTTCATTAGAATTTAAAACAAAAAACTTTTTAAAACACTTTTTGGCTTTGAAAAATTACTCCAGTATGTTCAACTCCTTTGAAAACCAACAGACACATACAGACTAATATGAGGTTAATTTCAGTCAATTTCAAAGTATAAAAGAGACTATAGTACATAATGTCATAAACAAATTCCTATCCAATACAGTACAATAAAAGTTGTAGTTACCTGTAACTTTCTTTATTAGGAGGGAAACATTGTGGTTTTGAACCCATGATAAGGTATTAACCATACAAGGTTAGATAAAACCATGTTTTTATTTGCTAACGACCTCACTCTATTTTATCATTAAAATCATGTCATTCAATTTATTTTTTTGAAAGAGTTGCAAGAATTACTCCACTGTGTTCAAATCCATAAAAAATAATATTTATTGAAAATAGATCCACCTTCATACACACACATTTATTGCAATGATCATACTTAGAAAATATTCCCAAATGGTGAAAAACTTCATATAAACATTCATAATAGTGCGGACACTTTCTCTCTCATGGATTAAATATCTCTATGTAGATAGAAAAAGTCAAAGGAAAGTCATTTTCCTCTCAGTCATAAGCATTCTTTTTCTCGTTTGCCTGTGTTGGTAAGTTTATCTATTCTTGAAAAGAATAGAGATAGGCCTTTGTTTATGGTATTTTACCCTTCCTTTGTTTATGGTTAATAACTTCACAATGTTCCTCTTATAGATCAAGCATTCTCTTTCATATTAAATATTATGTTGTCCTCTATGTTATGACTATGAGTTTGGTGGAATCTATAGAATTTGGACATGTACAACACAAATTCATCTCATATTTTCTTATGAAAAGTGTCCCTTTCATATATGAATTATGCATTGGCACATTATTTAATAGTAAATTTTGTATGAGTGTTTAATGGAGTGTATTATCACTACTCAAATAATTAAGAGTGTTATTTATAAAATAATAATATTCTTGCGTTAAACTCTAAAATTGACAATTATTTAAATATTTTATTTTTCAACAAAAAAAAAGTAATTAAAAAGAAATAGAGAAAATATATATTTCAATAATAGAAATTTTATATAAAATTACATCTTTTTCAATATTTTAATTTTTATCTTAATATTTATCTCAATTTTTGTCAAACGGGTCTAATAAAATTAAATACACTAATTATATAATAGGAAGTAATGAATATTATACACTAATTATCAAACGGGTCTAAATATTTTTATGAACGATGCTAAAATAAAAATAATGTTTATATATATAAAAAAAACCCATTGTTGACCCAAATATTTAAATATGAAAATTAATCAACTATTTTTTGTTACTTCATATTTTAAATGTAAAAGTAAATATTTGAAATTTAATATTTATATAAATTAACAATAATAATATTATATTATTCAAAATATTGAAGTTACCGATAAAAATATTGAATATTAACGGGAACATGAAATTACTGATGAAAATATTTTGAAATTAACGAGAACTTGAAGTTACTGATTAAAATATTGAATATTAACGGGAACATGAAAATATGGATCAAAATAGTGAATATTCACGGGATCATTGATCGGTAAAATAAAAAGTGTACTATTTTGCCTCTGTAGTAATAATAGGGAAATTTCCCGAATGTCGATCTCAAGGACTGCGTAGTAATATCGAGTTCAAATTATAGATCAATTAAACAAAAACTAATATTGGGGTTTTGTTTGCAAATTGTCACTAAACAATAATTAAAATAAGCAGAAAAGTAAATTGGCTTTTTGACAAATATGAGTATTATGCTAGGGGTATAGTGTGTGATTGTTCCTGTAATAACCTTGGATTTAGATCTCTTCAACAAGTTCATAACCTTTAATTACCGCCCTTTAGATTATTTTCCCCTAAGTCCTTAGTGGGAAAACCTTTGAACATTCATCCTAACTCCTAAGTCCTTAGAGAATTATGATGAAATCAAGCCTTTATGTTATCAAGAGTTAACCGGTAACTATAGGGTATCCCTAGTCCTAGGTGATATCTACTATAGTCTAATCGTACAAAAACCTTAACAACCGTTGTCCAGCTGGTTGTTAACCGTAAATCAATCTTGTTGGTCCGACAAAGAAACCATAAAAACCTTGTACAATTAAATTAAATAAGAAAACAAATCTATTGATGAACTCAGGAATTCAAAATCATTACAGAGTCAAATCAGGGACACCCCTAACATTAGGGTTTAGTTACTCATATTGTTCAAAGAAAATAAATTATAAAATAGATACATTACAAGAATTGAGATGAAAGTTGATCTTCAATCGCTTCCGTTTATGAAGACCTTCTATTCTCCCAAACCCTTGTTTTCTCCATTCTTCAATCGTGTCTTCTCCTAGCCAAAAGTCCCCTTTTTCATCATTAAAACTCTTCTATATAGTGCATACTCACTTAGGTTGGTTGGAAGTACCCAAAATGCCCCCACAGCTTAACCCATGGAAAAAATATGAAAAAATCATAAAATCAGCGTCACATGCTGACACGGGTCGTGTCAGCCAACACGGGCACCCGTGTCAGACTTCTGTCATCTTAAAACTTACTTTTTTTTCTCCCAGGCCTCCTGACACGGGTGCCCGTGTCAGGTAACACGGCCCGTGTTAGCCCATAACTTCATATTTTGGCTTTGAGTTCTTCATCAAAGTTGTAGCCCTTTTCGTCAGCAAAATTTTGCCACCGGAACCGCGTCAATCGGAGTTACGAAGCTCTAGTTATGATCAAAATACTACACACCTGTCACGATGAGAAACATGCTGAAAATTTCCAGATCTCACACTTGCTAACACGAGTCGTGTCAGCCCCGTGACTTTCATCTCTATTGCATTTTCTTGGCCACGCTTCATCCTAACACGGCCAGTTTCAGGTGACACAAGTGGTCGTGTCAGACCTCATGTAGCTTGATTTTTCACTTCCTTCGAAACTCCCCTTTTTGTACTTTTTCGCATTGATTTGTCTCGATTTATTCCTTTGAGCCTGCAAACAGTAAAATACACAACCAAAGCATAAAATGTAGAAGAATGAAGTAAAACGCTTGACAATATAAAGCAAAGACGACTAAAATCAATGGTAAATAAACGTGTAAAAACCACTGGTCAAACTCCCCCAAACTTATACCGTTGCTTGACCTCAAGCGACAATTACAAGAGAAAATGACCTTCCAGGCACACCGGTGTTCATACGTGAGATATCCGTTTGTATTGCTCAAGAGACAGTTGGTTCGGCATTCACATGACGCGACGAGTTTCTGTTAAAACATTAAACCTCAAGCTCCCCTTTCGGATACCTCTCCAACTATGCTTTGCACTTAAGTCTCTTTCCGATTTTCCTTCTTTTTCATTCAGACAATCATATTAAGGCACTGCATTTTTAAGAATAATCATCACCTGCATGAGACGAATCAAGGCTTCTTATTTTCTTTTCCTGGCACCAAACTAGCAGCATTTGCTACTTTTAATTACCGATGAAATTTTCAAACTTTGCAGTTATATATTGTCCTTTTGGACGATGTTTGGGGATCAATCTCCTTTGGGCTGAATGACCGGGTGAGGGTTACCCAACTTAGCGAGCCGATTGCCTTTTACCGCCTTTCCATCATTTGGTGCCAGCTTTATATCTCTTTATTTCAATCAGTCATCATGCAAGTGAATTTGAATTATGCCAGACAGTATCAATAAACTACTCGAGGAGTACTTCTCAGGAGACAAGTACTATGGTGCAAATCTACACGTTAGACTCGTATTTCTTTTAGGGAACCAAGGGTGTTTACCAAACCTCTTCTTGTCACATTATTCCAAACTTCCTGTCCTTAAACAATCCTCCCTTCATCTCTATATACTATTCCCAATCGCTTTTTAAGATCAAAACTCTTCAACAAAAATTAAAATTTCGGTCAAAATTTGGGCAGAATTCACTTCATGGTTTCACATCATACCCATAACATAAAAATTATAAAATGCAAAGAGAAGAGCCTCCCCCAAACTTGAACTAAACATTAGCCTCAATGTTTCATAACGAGTTCGAGAGAGGTGACTCACAGAGGGTATTGCACTCCAATGATCACTTCCGAGATTTCACTAGAGATGCCCTCTTTTATTTCCTGAAAATAAAACAAACAAACAAACAAAGAAATTAATTATTAAAACCGTGGGTTGCCTCCCACGAAGCGCTTCATTTAACGTCGCATGGCTCGACGGTCTATTCCCCTTGTTAGGGTGGCATATATGACACAACGAACACGTCATCTTTTTTCTTTCTTTTGTTTGGTAGCAATCCCATGAACTTAAAGTACCGATGATGTTGCTGCCAAATCCTTTTCAGATTAATTTTATTAAACAAGGCATAAATGTCTTCCAATACTTTGTCAATTTCTTGTCTCTCATCTGCGTTGTTGTAAAAATAGTTTTTGGGAATACTCTTTTGTTGAAAATTTTCTTGTTGGATGTCCACCTCTTCACAAATTGTTAAATTTATGGTTTTATCCAAAACTCAATCATCTTCAAGTTTCCTTATTTCTTCTTCCCCATATTTCTTTTTTACCTCAAATTCTTCTATTCTTATTGCATCCTCTTCATCTGATGTTAAGCATTTTTCTTCTGGTTCCACATACTCTTCTTCCAACTGTAACTTTCTCCATATAAACCTATCTGGATAAAAGTTAGCTTCCTTACATTCATTCATAAGGATTCTTACCTCCCTCTTATATGCTTTGAAAATTTTAGTCGCCTCTTCTAAGGTGACTCCTGAATCAGGCGACCAACATGCAGGAGATACAGGTGGCAATGTATCAAAACAATACATAGCTAAAAAAACTCAGACAATTTGTTAGTAGCAAAGTATAGAAGAATTCATGAAGCAAAAATAATTAGCTATTTTTTTCTTTTTTTATATTAAAATCAAACTCAAATAAACAAAAACAAAAACAAAATTTTAGTTGACGAGCAACAAAATTTCAATTGAACTAAAATCAAAACTATATATTTTAGCAGTCCCCGGCAACGGCGCCAAAAACTTGATCGGTAAAATAGCAAGTGTATTATTTTGCCTCTGTAGTAATAATAGGGAAATTTCCCGAATGTCGATCTCAAGGACTGCGTAGTAATATCGAGTTCAAATTATAGATCAATTAAACAAAAACTAATATTGGGGTTTTGTTTGCAAATTGTCACTAAACAATAATTAAAATAAGCAGAAAAGTAAATTGGCTTTTTGACAAATATGAGTATTATGCTAGGGGTATAGTGTGTGATTGTTCCTGTAATAACCTTGGATTTAGATCTCTTCAACAAGTTCATAACCTTTAATTACCGCCCTTTAGATTATTTTCCCCTAAGTCCTTAGTGGGAAAACCTTTGAACATTCATCCTAACTCCTAAGTCCTTAGAGAATTATGATGAAATCAAGCCTTTATGTTATCAAGAGTTAACCGGTAACTATAGGGTATCCCTAGTCCTAGGTGATATCTACTATAGTCTAATCGTACAAAAACCTTAACAACCGCTGTCCAGCTGGTTGTTAACCGTAAATCAATCTTGTTGGTCCGACAAAGAAAGCATAAAAACCTTGTACAATTAAATTAAATAAGAAAACAAATCTATTGATGAACTCAGGAATTCAAAATCATTACAGAGTCAAATCAGGGACACCCCCTAGCATTAGGGTTTAGTTACTCATATTGTTCAAAGAAAACAAATTATAAAATAGATACATTACAAGAATTGAGATGAAAGTTAATCTTCAATTGCTTCCGTTTATGAAGACCTTCTTCTCTCCCAAACCCTTGTTTTCTCCAATCTTCAATCGTGTCTTCTCCTAGCCAAAAGTCCCCTTTTTCATCATTAAAACTCTTCTATATAGTGCATACTCACTTAGGTTGGTTGGAAGTACCCAAAATGCCCCCACAGCTTAACCCATGGAAAAAATATGAAAAAATCATAAAATCAGCGTCACATGCTGACACGGGCCGTGTCAGCCAACACGGGCACCCGTGTCAGCCCATAACTTCATATTTTGGCTTTGAGTTCTTCATCAAAGTTGTAGCCCTTTTCGTCAGCGAAATTTTGCCACCGGAACCGCGTCAATCGGAGTTACGAAGCTCTAGTTATGATCAAAATACTACACACCTGTCACGATGAGAAACATGCTAAAAATTTGCAGATCTCACACTTGCTAACACGAGTCGTGTCAGCCCCGTGACTTTCATCTCTATTGCATTTTCTTGGCCACGCTTCATCCTAACACGGCCAGTTTCAGGTGACACAAGTAGTCGTGTCAGACCTCATGTAGCTTGATTTTTCACTTCCTTCGAAACTCCCCTTTTTGTACTTTTTCGCATTGATTTGTCTCGATTTATTCCTTTGAGCCTGCAAACAGTAAAATACACAACCAAAGCATAAAATGTAGAAGAATGAAGTAAAACGCTTGACAATATAAAGCAAAGACGACTAAAATCAATGGTAAATAAACGTGTAAAAACCACTGATCAATCATGAAGTTACTAATTACAATATTGAATATTAATGGGAACCTGAAGTAGCTTATTAAAATATTGAATTGTTATCGGGAACATGAAGTTATTGATCACAATATTGAATATTAGCGGGAACCTGAAGTTACTGATCATAATATTGAATATTAACGGGAACCTGAAGTTACTGATAAAAATATTTTGAAATTAACGGAAACCTAAAGTTACTGATTGAAATATTGAATATTAACGGGAACATGAAATTACTAATCAAAATAATGAATATTCATTGGAACATGAAGTTATTGATCATAATATTGAATATTAACGGAAACATGAAGTTACTGATCACAATATTGAATATTAACGGGAACTTGAAGTTACTGATTAAAATATTGAATATTAACTGGAACATGAAGTTACAAATAATTGTTTAGACGCAATTTAATTTTGGTGCTTTCAATTTTGTTCTTGATTTTTTTAGACACAATTTAATGTTAATATTAACTCTTATTTTTTTCACAAAATGATACTTACTTTTAATATTTTTTTCTATTAAAAAATATACATCTAAAATAAATGTGCGTTCCGTACTAGAACTCGTACGAACGAACGAGTTTGTTACTCGTTATTTACATACAAATCAAGTTTACGTATCACAAATATATTTTTGAATATCAACGTGTATAGAAACAAATGCTATCTTGTTACTTATCAAAATATTGAATGTTATCGGGAACATGAAGTTATTGATCACAATATTGAATATTAACATAAAAATAACATACATAAATATTAGAAATATATAAATGATAATAAATATAAAAGAATAAATATTTATTCAATGCATACAACATAGTTTTAAATTGCAATCTTTGCTATCAAAATATATAATTTCATAATACACTATATGTGAGCTATTTTTGAAAAATCAATAAATTACCAAATAAACATGAATGAGATTTTCTGGAATCAGTTCACCCGAATTTTCTTCCTCTCTTGCCAAGAATTCAGACTTAATATTATTTGGACCGAATGTGGCATCACCAAATATAATTAAGGGTTCACACTTCTTAACTACATACAATTCAATTTCTTCTGTTTGCAATGAGGTCTCTAATGCAATATACTGAAAATAGAAAAACTACATTATATTTAAGAAATTATATTAAAATAAAATGTCTCAAAAAAATAATGTTAAGAAATGAAAGAAACCTGACGAAGTTGTCCGATTGATATTGTAGGCGTACAAATAAGGTATGGTCTCCTCAAATTTGAGACTCTAACCTCTTCCAAAGAAAAAAGCTTGATAAAAATATCTAACTAAAGAAAAAACAAAACTCTTACTCAAAAAAAGAAAAAAGATATTTGTTGTAATTGGAAAAATTGTCGAATAAAGAATATGATTAATAAAAAGTAATAGAAGGAAAAAATATTATAGTTTTATTTCATACTATTAATTTAATAGACTCGTATCAATGCTTAAAATTTACAACGATCAATGAAGAATTCAATATTATATTATTGAAAGATCAATCAACAAATTAAATATATTTGTGATTTAATTAAAAAAGGCCTATTAGAGACTCTAATTTTGATGCATATTATATGTCAATCTTTAGAAAATTATAGTTTGTACAATACAAACTCAATTTATGTTTTGAGACAACATAAAAAAATTATCTTGCTATACCTCAGATTTTAGTCACAAAATATTATTTAAACCCCCCAAATATAATTGACATGTAACATGAATTTATAAAATAAATTACCTCATCTTCATTTTTTGCAGAGTTACTAAGATGCTCAACAATTATTAAGAGGCGATTGTTTCTATCAGAAATAGAGATATTTGGGCCATTTCCTCACCTTTACTTGTTCTTGCACTTATTATATCATCATTTTGATTCATACTCTCTTTTCCGCTAATTTTATTAATCTGGACTCTATTTCTACTACTTATTCTTCTTGATTTTGTATTGGGCATGTTATATTTTGTGTTCATTATATTATTATTAAAATACTTGAAATTGATAAATCTATTCTTTATTTCTAATTAACCATACTTGACTATATTATACATATTTGGAAAATAAATAAATAAATGATTATATTAATTTTATAATATTATATTTATTGATAATTGAATGTATATCCATTAACATAATATTTTGATGCAGTGCAATGAATAGGAAATACTTTATGCACTATTAATTTATAATAATTTTAAAAAAACTATAAAGTCAATGTATCATAAAAATCAACGACTCTAATCTGTAAAACACGAAAGCGATATAAAGAATGAATTTTATATTTCTTGAATTTGACACGTATTTTTCTTTTTGAAATAAATTATATTTAAAATACAATAATTTATTTTACTCCAAAATTTATCAATTATAAAATTATATCATAGTTTTTTTGTATGTTTATCACCACCAGTTTAGTCCGGTTCGAGGGTCAGTTCTAACATCAAGTGGTTCCAGTCCCCTCCCGATCGTAGTTGCGGGGGATCGAATTGTGGTCCTCCCTACCAAGTTCAACGTCAATCACCACTAAACCAACTAACTATTGGTAATCAACTACCTATCTAATAATAAAACATGCCTATTAACACCCTAAATTTCCCTTCTTTAATTTAACTTTGCACTAAGAAATGATCATAATGGTAATTTGCTAATTCAAATTTTATTTACACCAATCAGATTTCATCATTCTTCTAAATGACACCCTTTTTCCATTTTTCCTATTGATTCTTTCCTAATATTATGTTTTTGGGACATTTCTTAAACCCAGTAACAATGCCCACTCTCTCTCATTTCGTAACACATCATCTGTCTCCAACATTTTCTCATTCACATCTCTCCTTTTTTTCAGACCTAACTCTTCCCTCCTCTTTCTTCTTCTTCTTATTCCTTTCACCAATCTCCTCCTTTCATCAATCTCCACCGATCAAGCTCGATCTCCACCAATAAGTCCATCTCCTCCTTTTTAAAATCTTTTCATTTTCTCCATAAAAACCTAATCAACCGTTATCTTCTCATTCTTCAATCCTTGTCACCGACCTAACCGAAGAACCTTTTGATCTCCGCCAAAAACTATAGGAAAGAAGCAAAAGTTCATCGCCACAAGTTTCAACGAAGTGGGTTGTACCATGTAATGCTTCCTTTTCGTTTTCTTTATGTCATTGTTTTTGTTTTAAATGTATTTAGCTATCATCTTCTTCCTTAATTTTTGTCAATAAATGATATTGCAACAGTATTGGCAGCATTGCAACAGTGACATGTAAACCCACTCCTTCGAATTGGAGCTTCTCATTGGCTTGGATCCAGGTTCCACCGTGATTTCGTTTCCCCCCAATTGTTTGGTGGCGATTTTGTTTTCCTCAACGGTTTCATTGCATAACTGTTTGGTTCGTAATTTCCCTTTCCCTCATATTTATATCTCACCTGTTTTTATCAACATAGGGTTTTGCTTTAAGTCAATAGGGGCATTTTAATATGATAAATTTTATGATTGCTTGTGTTTGATTACTTGAAAGTTTGTTAATTGCTTGAGTTTGTGGTGATTTAGACAGTATGCACGATGTTGGGACTGGAAGAGGGCAAGGAGTGTGTTGTTGTTGGGGACACTGTTTAAAAACATGAAATTGAAACCTCACATGCTTGATGAGTATTGAAGAGTATTCTGAAAAGGTATTACTATTATATGTTTCTATTTTTTTTCTGGAGGGGTGTTGTTGGTTTTATATAAATTTTGTTTTGTTAGAGTTGTTAAGTAGAGGCTGTAATGAAACCCTTTTCTCTTTTCTCATACCAGATTTTGTTCGAAGTTTTGTATATTTTTAATTTTGCAATTGCTCTACTCATCTGTGTCAAGACTGTTGTGGTAAGCACAAATTCCCTCTATAGCAAGTGAATAATCATTAGTTTGTTCAATAATATTAATTAGCCCTTGAACTATTCTCATTCTATCAAGTTTGTTCCATAAACTATAAAAGTATAGTAAATATTAAATAGTCCGTGAACTATTCTAATTCTATCAAGTTGGTTTTCGAATTATACTTTATCTCCTCTTTAAAAAGTACCAATGCGAATCACTTGTCATGTGTTAATCATAAAGCAGGTAAATATTATAGACATAGGTCTTGATTACATAAACTGGTTTTTGCAGCTAAATATTTCTTATACATCTCTTAGTAATTTTGTCAAAAAAAAATTGTGGTTTTTAATTTTGTTGCTGAGATTACAGTTTGTGGAAATTGCTAAGTAATTTATCTATACAAACTTTGGAGGTGAAATTCAAGAACAACCAAGTGCATGTTCTAAATGCTAATCACCTAATGCTTTTTCCATGATAACTATAACTACTAAACTAATGTGTTTAGTGATTTTTAATGATGCTTGCAGATTTATTGATTATCTTATTGTTCTAATTGATAGGATTATGGTTATTGCACTCTATCTTATTGTTCTAATTGATAGGATTATGGTTAATTGTAGAACTCAACCTCACAAAAATCTGTAGGAGATTTCAAATTAAATAGTCTAGAAATTAATATGTTGTACAATTCCACAAAATAAAGTACATAGAATAGGTTTAAAATATGTGTGTTATATCACAACATCCACGGCTCAGATTCTAGCATCACCTAGGACGGTTTCACACTCAACCGTATAAATTATTTTTTTCTTACTTGAATTCTGCATATTTTCATGTTATTTGTGCTTTTCTACTGTGTAGGATTTTTGCTTTATTCCAGCCTGGCTGCAGAGTGTGCATTATGGTTGATATTGACAAGGGGTCAACTCATCAATAAATACAACCTGCTACCTTAATCAAAGTTCAAAGCCTGATGTTACATTTTGCATGAATTGAGGTATTCTTTATTTCAAACTATGGTTGTTTTTTATGCTTCTCATGTCAGTTTATACTGATCCTACTATTTGCAATATATTTATTTGTTACAATGCAAAAGGTACCAAAGAAATATATTATAGAGAGACAACTAGGCATGTGTTTGGAGATACATGTGATTGTTGATTTTCTTTGATTGAAGATATTACAGAGAGGTAACTAGGTATGTGTTTGAAAAATATTATAGAGCCAAAGAAATCTGATCCTCATCCATTTCACCTTATTGGAGAATTTATAAGGAGCTTGAAGAAAGATCATTTTGTTAGTGATACTGGTGATATTGTGTACTACCAAGCAGATTCTGAACTTAGTGGCTCTTATGATGAAATTTAAGATTTTCACAATTGAAATTTGTCATAAAGTTAGTGCAATTAGTAGAATACACTTTATTAAAAGTTGAAATGTATTCTCTAAGTTTTGAATATTCTTTAGTTAAAGTTTTAGTTTCTCTAAGTTATAAGTTTTTCTAAAGTTTCAGTTTTTCTAAACTGTTAAGTTTTTCTAAATAGTTTATGGTTTTTTAAGATTTTAGATTTTCTAAAGTTTCACTTTTTCTAAACTGGTAAATCATAAAATGGCAGAATGTCACTCTTGGTGTTATGGTTAGACCTATGGACATATATGCATATGAGCAAATCAATACCACTTCTGCCCCAAATATTTGGATTCACATACAGCTAGAGTTTTTTTTTCCATTTATATGAATTGTATAAGGAATTTTAACTCTTTGACACATACTATAAATCATTTTAACACATCTTGTATTTTCATTCTTCTTTTGCTACTTATTATGGATCTTTAAGCTTCTTTAACAAGTTTACAACTTCATTTTGTATAATGACATTAACAAATATTTTCTTATCATTTTTTGAGTTCACAATTCTTATTGTGAACATGTCCTTTGTGAACATGATGCACTGGAAGTGAAATGTTAGAAGACAAATTATGACTAAACAAATACTTTTTAGATAAAAAAATACTTAAACCTTAATAATATGTTTGGTTTCACATTCCAAGTCATTGGTATTGTCTCTATTTATTTATTATTACTAAAATTATAAATAATTTATATTTTAATTTTAATTAATTAAAATTTTATTTATCTCACAGGTCACTATCACCACAATATCTTTTTATATTTATTTTAACCAACCAAATATTTGTAAATATTTATAGTTATTAGTGATATTTGTTATTAAATTATATAATTGCATATTATATAATTGCATTTAAATAAATTATATGCCAATTAAAATTGAAAGCTATTTATCTAAGAAGTTTTCATAGGACACTATCACCACTGACTTCTTTTGCTTTTCTAGCAGGGCCTCTGAATCTTCTTCCCATGTTAAGGACACTCACAGATCTTCTGGGCTTTTTCTCTTTCTTAGTCAGGAGTGCTTTCATCTCATCTTTCCCCTTGGACAAGTTCAGGATCAGATCTTGAAACAGGGCATTCTGGGCTTGAGGTCTTTGACTGATTGTTCGAGATCCATTTATGCTGAAATAAACAGCGAGGAAGTGAGAAACATGTGGTAGAAACCTGCTATGCGATGTTATGAATGCAAATGCAATGTCTTCAAGGATCTTTAGGGAATTTAGTTCGCAACATTAGAAAATGAGTTGGTTGCCTCTTTGACTGAAGATCCTTCATTTTAGATATCCTTCTATAAGAATCAAGCTCACCATATCCAGTGGGTCATAGCCTCTAATTCAGGATACTTGGTATTGAGTTTGAAAGCATATGGCTAGAGGAAAATAAATCCTCTTGCCCCTTGATAGGTATGGTGCCTCTAAACTGGAAGACATATGGCTAGAGGAAAATAAATCCTCTTGCCCCTTGATAGGAATTTGGTCCTTGATAAGAGCACCTGAAATTGTGCGCCCTAAATCCCTAAGATCCTTGAAAGGGTTAGTTAACATGCTATGTTATGATGTCATGATGTCATGACATCATGCAGATACAATGCGTCGGGCAAAGCGTAAGATAGTAAGGACAAACAAGTCCTACAAACAAAACCTGCAAGAAACCAAAGGGTTAGTAGCATACACAAGCAACTCACACAAGTGTCCTTAAAGGCTTGCATAGTCCATAGGCCGAGTACCCTCCCCATAGAAGTTAAGTTGGTTCAACCTGTCTTACAATAGTAACTGGGTTCTAGGGAGCTCATATCACGGATCTTTCTTTAAAGCATTATCCCAGTCAACGCTCGAACGACTGATCAAAAACATCTTGAAAGATTGATCTCAATGAGTGTAGCTTCGAGTATCGACCAGCTTCGGTAAAGCCAGCCATCTCACTACTTTCTAATAGGCCAAGGTCAAGTTCAGCTAGGGTTTTAAGGGCAAATTAGTCCTTAATGACACTACATGGCAGCCTAATGTCTCCTCGATAACGTTCAAAGGCCATCAGAATAAACCAAAGTGTCACACTAATGGTGGCCACCAGATCAACCATATCGAGACGAGCCATACAGTCTCCTTAGTCTATAGTCACTTACCTAAGATACACTAGATCTGGGTGTAGGATCTTTCACACAAGAACATTCCCAAGCAGTGCCTTTAAAAATAAAGCAATCAAATCAAACAAATTACAAAAGTAGAAGTGAACTAAAACTCTAAGGTAACCCCTCTTTTTAAAATATCCCCAGCAGAGTCGTCAGTTTTGTAATACGGTGGAAGAACTGACTTTAATATTTTCGCAAACAAATGTTTCGGTGAGCAAGAGTTGCCACCGACTTTTATTTTATCCAATTTAGGAAAGGTATAGAAGAACAGGAAAGACCTTCTTTGAAAAGAGATTGAGTTCGGGGGGTAGGTTATACAAAGGGAAGGTATGAACACCCTTTGTATCCATGGTTATCCATGGGCTCTTAATTGCTTAGCTCACTTGTTTTGTTTGAAATGTTTGAAAGTGCCGTGTGTGTTTATAAAAACAGTTTGATTTTGAAAATGTCTAAAAAGACAACGTTAGAAAACGGGGTGTGAAAAGCATTTAATTTGTTGTGAGCAAGCACTTAAGAGTTACCTACCCTAAGTTGTAAGGTCTAACTTGTTCTTTACTTAGGCAATAGTACTATCCATACCATTTGAGAGTAGGTAGTCCTATACATTGGATGTGCGGGTCATCGAATCGTCATAGGGGCTATCCATACCATAAAGAGGGTAAGAAGTCCTATGAGATGGGAATAGTCATAAAGGCAACACGTAAGGACACCTTAGCCATCGAAGGGACTATCACCATTTAATTTAGAGACAAGATCATTTATACCGAAGGCGACATCGAAGAGACTATGATCTTTAAATCGGAGGGACATGGTGATTTGAATCGAGGGCAACGTAGGCTAAGGCATCGCTACGCTCGAGGGACTTGACTATTTAATCGAAGGCAACAGAAGAGGGGGTACCCTAAAGGTGAGTGTGTGAAGAGTATGTTTGATTCAGTTAATTTATCTTGGATTAAAGTTAGCTAGCGTTTGATTTTATTATCTTGCCATGCACACCTAATTGAACATACATCTAACAGTTGAAATATAAGCAGGAATTTAAAATGCAGAAATTTAAAATGCAGAAAATGAATCTACACTATTACAAAAAAACTTGCGACCTATACAATGATTACTAATATTTAAATGAACAATCTAAATAAATATAAAAGCAAAACAGTCATGCGACATTCATTGGAGTTTAAGATGAGAAGAGAATCACGGTAAGAGAAATTAAGTCTTTTGAATTTTAAAAAATTAATCTAATTAAAATTAATCCTAATTCTATACTAGTAAATTAAAGTAAATTAAATCTAATTATTTTAACCTAATCCTAACTTAATTTATCCTAAAACCTAATTTTATAAATTAAAAAAACATTCTTTTTGAGATTTTATTTTATGTCTAAAACTAATTAATCAAGATAAATTAAGAAATTAATCATGTGATGAAAACCTAATCCTAAGTTTGATGGTTTGTAATATTTATTAATATTATGACAAAAGGTTAGTAGTTAGTAATAATAATGAAAAAAAGAAATTAAAGAAAAGGTGTAAGAAGATATAAAAAAATTGGAAAATTAAACGTCTGATCAAGTGTGGTGGAGGTGTGAGGATCCATGGTGGAATTGCGTGCTCTGAAGCCTTAGATCTGAATTAGTGGACACTCTATGGTGGAGACTCGAGGGTGCACTGTGTGCGCGATTTGGATGGACGCGCTGGATCTGCAAACAATGTAAATCAAAGAAATTTGACACAAAATAAATACAAGAGGCAGGGATCAAACCCGTGCCCTTGCGCGTCAAGGCCATTGGACGCCACTTTCCTCCACTAAAACATTATTCATGGGTTGTTCAAGGATTCACTCGCGATTAATATGAATCGTACTCTAATGTCCTGAGCCGCCGCTGCCAGCGGCTAATTCATCTTCTGTTCGTGTACCTACAAAACCAGACCAAAACGAACGTACAAAAGAGCCTGTTCCACTAATTCATGCCCTACGAATACGATGGTTTCATTATTTTCGGGTAAAACAACCTGTAACTAATGTTTTAAAGCTCCATGAACTTAATGCCCTAACCATGGTGGATGTCATTCTACACGTGAAAGCTCCATCCTTAAGGCCCAGACCTTCCATAAACCTTTTATGTCTCAGGAGTGGAATAGAGAGATCGAAATTGCTTGAAACTTGCTGTAGAGAAAAATCTCTCTTGCCCTAGTTTCTTTGAATTTTTGAGAGTTTTGTTTAGGTTATGGAGGATAGGGTGTTCCTCTTCCTTTGTTCTAAACGTGTTGCATATATATAGGGCAAGGGTTTTGATCAAAAATAAGGAGAAAATATATTGCTTTGAATACAAAAATATTCCTTTGTAAATGTTGATCAAATCTTTCCAAAAGTGGATTTTTCTTGCCTTGTATCTTCTTGCACGAAATTGGAAGTCATTATGGACTTCCTTGGTCCTCAAGACAAGTAGAAACAAAGCTCAACTCAACTTGTTCCTTGCTTTTGTATTTTATTTACTTAAATTTGAATTTTAATCTAAATAATTCAAAAATAAATCAAATAAATAACAAATAAGCATGCTATTGGACTTGGAGGTCGTGGATGGACTTAGGAACAAATTTAGATCATAAGAACTTAGGCCCATTTGGAAAAAAATTAATTTTGACAAGTATTTTTCTTCATGCACCTCTTCAAAAATGCTCAGCTTGTGCAACTTGTATCTTGCTCAATTTTCAACATTTTTAGGTGTTCTTGGACTTTTTAGAAAGCTCGAAGGGTCCTCTAAACACTCCTTTTTGTTTCATATTCATTGAAGTTTCCATGTTCATGTACACTTCTTTGCAAAAAGAAGACTTTTTGTTGACTTTTCAAAAGGACCTACAATGTTTTGGCTCATATCTCTCAAATGATGCATTTCTTGAATTTGGTCTCAGTATCAAAGTTGTAGAGGATGAAATTTCCTTGAGATTAGGCTTTGGTTGGACCATTTCTGATAAAGTATGAGAGACTTATGGCCAGTCAAAGTTGGGTTGACTTTTAGTTTAAAACCCTAATTAGAGACTCTGAGTTTTTGTTGATTTTTAGAGCTTTTCCTGATGAATCATGATCAACCCTTGATCAAATGATGAATATAATTTCAAAATGTTGATATTGACCAAAAATCAGGAGTTTTGACTGTAAGTTGACCATAGTTGACTTTTAACCTGGCTTAGTCGACTGTTGATCATTTAGGCATTTGACTGAGCAATCTTGTGTTGTGAGGCTTGAAACTTGGTATGAGGATACTATGAGTCATATGAGATATCATGAAGTCCACTTGAGGCCTTGTAAGTTCTATATCCCTGATGAAAAGCAAAACCCTAATTCAGAGGTCCTTGTTTAAGAGAAGATATGCATGCTTGATTATATAAGTTTGAAGAGACTGCTTGAGCCACAATATCTTGAAATATGAAGGAAAAATTTTGGGGTATGACACCTCTCATGTTCCAAAATAGACAATTCATGGGGAATTTTGAGCACTCCCGGGCCTAAACCTTGCTGCATAATTACTTCTAACGTTTAACTTTTTTTTAGCTTTCCTTGAAGACTCTGATTTAACTTTTTTAAACCCCTCTGAATCAACTCCAGTGGAGTTTTCTGCTTGCTCCGTAACCCCAATACCTTGACGGACCAAATCCTGTTGCACCATATTATCCCAAGAAGAATTTAGAAAAGCTAAATCTTGTTGCAGAACCGTATTTGTTTCTGGAACTGCCTCAACCGTGCCTAAAAGCGGATTCTCATAAGTGGAATTCTCAATAGGATCCTCCTTTTCACTAACCAAAACCAGAGTCTTGTCTATACCTTCATTTGAGTTTACCTCGTCATCATTCTCTGTATTAAGATCATCGCTCTCCATATTAATGTCATTGCTCACATCAGCATCCAAATGTTCATCTATTTAGATCTGTTTCCTTCTCTATAGTATTTCCTGCAGCACTACCTTTTCCTGTTGGTTGAGCCTCCAAGTCTATAAAATTTTCATTCTCTATACCCTGTGTCGCGTCTGTACTTTTACCCTTCCCAGTAACCTAAACAAAGAAAGCCTTCTGGTCCCAGTGCATCCTTCTATGACCTCCCTCCAAGACAACCTCTTCTCCTCTCCTTTTAAGCTTTCCCTTGTCCATATTTGTCTCGTCATTTCTTCTTTTGTAGTTGCTAAAATTGTGTCCAATGATGTTACAGCTGTGACAAAACTCCGGCAGATTCTCGTACTCAATATCCACGAAAAAAACATATCCCTTTCTTTCGACTAACACTTTGTACCTGAGTCGTTAAACATATCTAGATCCACAAGCACCTGGACGAAGTGCCCAAAAGGTCTCTCAAAACAACTCTTATTTGAAGCTGAATCTGTGCACAACGGAATACCTAAACTACCTGCAATTGCAAAGACAATTTTAGGTCGCCAATACTCCTGAGGTAAACGTGAAACCTAAGCCAAACTTGCGCATAAGATTGTTTCAGCAACGTTGGATTAAAGTCTTTTGTCCATGGGAACAATTTCAGGAATCCCAGATTCATGTTCCACGAGCTAATAGATCGGACTCGCCTAACATCCTCAAGCCTGGAGAATGAAAATTCAAAATAACCCTTTCCCAGAGAAGTAATTCCCCATTTACCTATAGATTTCCACAAACTTAACAACTTGATTTTTAAATTTTGTACCGTAAATGATGAGGAGCCCTTTGGCCAAATGACACGACCGTGTAGATTATGCTTACACACCTCCTCTCCCAACCGATATTCCTCTTCTGGGATTACAATAGACAGTCGATCCCCTTTGACACAAGGCTTTGGAAGCTGACTTGTTGGAATGTCACATACATTATTTACCGCCTCTACAAATTATTTCAGTGTTTTAGTATCATGAGTCTTTTCTTCGACCAGCTCAGAAGCTTTCAAAATCATTTTGTCATCTACAAGGTCCAAGAATTTCCATGGAATGATTGGAGTAGCCATCATCAATCAAGCTGTATTACTTAAAAATGAAGAAGAACAGTGCACATTGCGCCCTAATCGCATCTCCGATTAATGTTTATAGTTAGAGATAGATGGAATATTGCTTATTAGAATATCTAGCTATCACTTTTATAAAAAATTATAATTACTTTTCTATTACACAATATTCGGATATATATATATATATATATATATATATATATATATATATATATATATATATATATATATATATATATATATATATATATATATATATATATATATATATATATATATATATATATATATATATATATATATATATGTATATATATATAATCATAATTATCAAATTTATTAAATTGACACTATATTAATAATAATAATTATAGGAATAATAATAATAAAACTAAAAAGTAATATACTTATATCTCTACATTTTATACAATTCGATATGTAACTAATATTTTTTCAAAACCTAACAAATCTAGAATATATATATATATATATATATATATATATATATATATATATATATATATATATATATATATATATATATATATATATATATATATATGAACATGGTCAAATGGCACCAAGATATCAAACTTAATAACAAGAGACCTCCGATAACTTTTCACTGCATTTTTCGTATAACAAAATTCATTGTTGGAATGAAAGCTAACATCATATAGATCATGTCCATAAAATTTAGCATCAATCGGAAATCATTTGATGTGTTAAATATAATGATAAAAATAAACGATTTTGTTGAAGTTTTGTAAGACGTTCGTTTTTGTGCATCTCATTGTCATCTCAAATGATTTTGAATGATGTTAAATTTTATAGACATGATCTATATCATATTAACTTTCAACCCAACGGTAGATTTTGCTATACGAATAAGCAGTAAAAAGTTATCGGAGGTGTAATTTGATCATGTGTGTGTATGTGTGTGTGTGTATATATATATATGTTGTAATTATTATAATAGTTGTTCCAACATGACAAGAGAAGTGGATTTGAAAAATGGCAACACTTCATGAAGTGTTGTAGAATGAAACCATGCAACTTTTGAAGTGTGTTGTTATAGGCCAATCATTGTGACTTTTGGTAAAAGACATTGTTTTACTAATGGTGGCTACCTTGTGAAACAATATCAGTGTGGCCTATAAATAATTCATTCAGAATTCAGAAAATCACAACACAAAAATGCCAATCCTCTAGAATAAATTTCAGACACTCTTCGCTACATTCGAGTTTTCATCTGTCTTGTGCAAACTCGATAAGGCTGAATTATCCTAGGTATTCCTGCATCAAAACTCTAAGACATTCGAGAGTGCTTGAAATACTATAAGAAAAGTGTTACGTACACGGTTTAGCCTCGAACCATTTGATTGAAATTAATTTTCTAACAATATTATAGTATTATCAATAATTATTATCAAGGCTTCAGTTTCAAACATCAAGGAGATGAGCGGAAATTCAAATTAAAAAAATGATAATCAATATCATTAATTCGGGTATGTCTTGTTAATCTTTTGAAATTAAGAAGAAAAAATTTGTATTATCACCAGAATCAATATAGAATTAAATCATGATTTTATTTTGGAAGGATATTATATATTGATTATTGAGTGATATTTATTAAATATAATGTATATGATTCTAGAAAATCATTTGCATATGATATGTTTAAAAATGACACATTATGTCACACTGTTTCAAACATACGTGGTATTGTATAGGATCATATCCTTCAATTTACTGCCATTTGCATATTAATTCTCTTACCATTTTCTTTCCTACTTTTGACTTTTTCCATATATCAAATATGCAATAAACCTTTTGTTTTGCTGGAGTGTTTAGTAGTGCAAAATTATTTTTTGATTTCTATCATTACACATGTGTTATGTAATGATCTATATGTCCTGCAAGCAAAAGTAGTAGATTACCATTATTTGGCCTAGTGGAAAGAGATGAATCTGTTAATGAAACTCAACAAGAAAAAGGTTCGGACACGAGACCCTTGCCTTAATAACGGCTACTCTGCCATGAACCAACATATCTAATGGTCAAAAAATCATTTGAAAATTATTATGCTTGTGTATTTGTCCAATCAGCGTTAATTGCATCTTGGACAACACTGTTTTTATTATTACTCAGTATAAAAGTGTTGTGCTCCTAGTATCACTATTGAATTTTGATTTGAATTCTAAGTGAATAATATGTTTGTATTCAATGAGACTTATTATTATAAGATATAAAAATCATCTTAAAATGAATCATGACTTATATAGACTTATGATTTTGGAGTCTAAATGTCTGATGTAATTATTGAATCCTGAGAGGAGGAATTTTGAGAACCTTATCGCGGAGGATAAGGAATTCGAGATTCCTACAAATAAGAACCTCGTGAGGAACGTTCTCTACGGATTGTTGAAACACAAACCGAAAGTTCGTCAATGATTGTTGAAAAACAAATCAAACATAGAAAAAGCAGAAAGTCTGAAAGGCAAAGGATCTAGGACCGAACAAAATTGATTTTCGACATATTTCTTGTATTCAGTAGAAGAAAATAGTGAAAATTTAGCTCATAATGTCCTTATTCTTCATGTGGAAGATGATCCTAAGATTTATAATAAAGAAGTAACTTCAATAGAATCCTCTTTTTGGAAGGATGATATCTGATCTTACCGAGCGGATCAGATGGTCAGCAACAATGAAGGCTTGAAGTTCGGGATGATTGATGGGAAAAAAGGGGTTGTACCTGCAAGGCACTCCGATGCCAAAGTAAGTATGTATTCCACAAGGTACAACAAAGTGAGAAAATTTGGGGGTCGAAAAGATTACCTTTCCCTCTGTGTGGAGAGGGCTATTTATAGGATGTTCTTATGCGGATTAGACTCCTCCTTCTGGGGCGGATATTTAGGTGACACGCGAACTGGTTGTTTACCGGGCACGAGGGTCCCTCGTGGTCGGCTGTCTTATGAGTTTGCCCGGAGTGATCGGGCGGAACTTGTCACGCGTGGTCTAAAGTGTCTTGGGCCGAAGGCTGGGTTGGCCCAATTATACTGATTGGGTCGGTCCAGAACAGGAGCCCCCCGAGTCATTGCTTCCGGTCGAGGGAGTGACGACTTAAGGGAAGTTGATCCGAGGAATCTCCAGGGGACCCGAGCCTGGGCATCCGAGGAGGATAGGTCTCAAGTTTCTGGGGAGAAGAAGGGTCAGGCCGGGAGTAGGGAAGCGTGTCGTTTCAGAAAAGTTGGTAGGGGGCGTTTCGCATTTAATGCGAAATGATGACTACCCTATTACCTAGGCAGTTAGGGTTAATGATGGCTATGCTTTTACACAGTGTTGCACGTGCGGCGCATGTGACGTCTTTAGCAGCATATAAATACAAGGATCCATCATTTCCCCAAACTTTTCAAATTCTGTTGCTTCGTTCTTCTCCCTCTGCCGCCGACCGTGAGCCCTTGCTGTGGTGTTTTCTTCCAATCCTTCAACCTTTTCGTCAGAATTGTACTTGTAAGTTTATTTTTTATTCCTATTTTCCGTATTTTATGCTTTGATTGTTGTTTAGAATCGTTTGCATGTGGCTAGGATAGATTTTTAGGATGATTATAAGGAAAGTATATGGTGAAGTTGGTGGTGGGTGGCGGAGATAGATGGTTTCTCCGTCATTCACGACTGCGTACGGTTGAATCTTCCGTTTGAGATCAGTTTTCTGTTTTGTTGATAGTTGTTTGCGAGTATTGGTCCATCGTTGATTGTGGTTTTAGTATTTTCTCTAGGGACGTAAGTTGTTGTGATGTGACCTGCGTTTTTGCCCCTTCCTCGGGCGCGAACCTCATCTAGCTTGGAATCTGTAATTCTGGAGGGGGCAAGGACGCGGATCATTTGGTCTCTGGGCCGTCGGTGTGCCCTTTCACTCTGGACGATGGTGGAAGGGTGGATTTGATTGAATTGTAGAATCCACTGTTCTCCCCTGTGTTTCAGGTGAATATGGCCGATGAAAGGCGTCCGACGGTATCGGGCTCGTCCTCTTCTACTCCTCCAGCTCGGCCGGACGTATCCCCGCTGGCCTGGGTGCACCAAGAAGCGCTCGACATGGAGATTTATTTCGTGGAAGATGATTCGGATATCTTCACGGAAGTAGGGGAAGGGTGGTCGGTGCTTATCCCGGCCGAAGAGGATCGCATCTGCGACGTGTACACTCCCGATTTTCTTCCAATGTACGAGGTCGTATTCCGGGAGATGGGATTTCGCGTTCCTTTCACTGAGTTCCAGGTGTGCGTTCTTAATCATCTGGAGGTAGCCCCCGGGAAGCTTCACCCCAACTCGATTGCTTTTATCCGAGCATTTGAGCTGGTTTGCACACATCTGAAGATAGATGCAACGATCCCTTTGTTCTTTTATATATTCTGTGTGCAGCGCACGGTGCGGGATGGCCGCTTCAGATGGGTATCCTTGAAGCAATCTAAGAAGATATTTAAATCTTACTTGGATTCCTTGAATGGTTATAAGCCCCGCTTCTTCCTTATCTGCCCACAGTCCCTAGAGGCTCGAGACAGTGTTTTTGCTCACGTGCCGACCTTAGATATCCATGGTCGTCCAATGCTTAACGATATAGGGGAGCCTGTCACCACTCGTAGGCATAAGTTCAGGTTCTTTTGGTCCCGTGATCATTTTGAGTATGGTACTGACCAGTACATTACTAAGCTTTCAGACTTGGATGAAGATGCTCGGGGAGATTATGAAGGATAGAAAAACACTTAGAAAGGGGGGTTTGAATAAGTGTAGTTTCAAAAACTTGTAAGATAAAAATAATTTGCACAAGTATTTTTATCCTGGTTCGTTGTTAACTAAACTACTCCAGTCCACCCTATACAAGGTGATTTACCTCAACTGAGGATTTAATCTACTAATCACACGAGATTACAATGGTTTTCCACTTAGACAACTTCTAAGTCTTCTAGAGTCTTCTGATCACAACTTGATCACTCTAGGAACAACTGCTTAGAGACCTTCTAAGACTTCTCTAGAGTATACTGATCACAACCCGATCACTCTAGTCCTTTACAATTTAATGTAAACAAATTCTAAGAGTATTACAATTGCTTCTTAAAAGCGACAATCACAAACTGTGATATTTCTCTTACAGATTTAAGCTTAGACTCACTAAAGTATTACAACAGTAATGTAGTGAGCTTTGATGAAGATGAAGTTTCTGAGCTTTGAATTGAACAGCGTTTCAGCAAGTTAATATTCACAGAAATTGTCAAGAATTGGTAACCTTGCTTCTCATCAGAACTTCATTTATATAGGCATTTGAGAAGATGACCGTTGGGAGCATTTAATGCTTTGCGTATTCCGTATAGCATTGCATTTAATGTTTCACACTTTTGTCAACTACCTCGAGCCTTGCGTTTGCTGTGACTACTGACGTTGCAGTTAATAGCTTCTAACGTTCCTTTTGTCAGTCAGCGTAGCTTGCCATCTAGTACTTGATTCTGATTTGTTCTTTGTAAATATTACGTTGAAAATCATCAGAGTACAAACAGCTTGGTGCAGAGCATCTTCTGATCTTCTGATCTTGATATGCTTCTGAGCGTGATTCCATGACTTCAGTGCTTTTGCTTCTGAACTCAAGTTCTTCTGATGCTTCTAATAGACCATGTTCTGATTCTGCTTGACCATCTTCTGATGTCTTGCCAGACCATGTGCTGAAGTTGCATACTGAACCTTCTGAGTCAAAGCTTCTTAGCGCTGATTTGTGCATACTCTATATATATTTCCTGAAAAGGAAATTGCATAGGATTAGAGTACCACATTGTCTTGAGCAAAATTCATATACATTGTTATCATCAAAACTAAGATTATTGATCAGAACAATTCTTGTTCTAACAATCTCCCCCTTTTTGATGATGACAAAAACATATATAAATGATATGAATTTGCAATCAGAATAACAGACGGCAAAAGACAATTACACAGTTATAGCATAAGCATATAAACATAATGTGAATGTGTCTCCCCTTGAGATTAACAATCTCCCCCTGAGATGAATAATCTCCCCCTGAAATTAATACTAGAAGAATTTTATAAATAAAAGACTTCCCTGAGTATTTCAGTAGAGACGTTCACATATGCTTGAACTTCAGAACATTCACTGCTTTTGATTTCTGCTTCCATAGGACAGCTTCAGAACATTGAATTTCTTTAGATCCTCAGAACATTCACAGCTTCTGATTCCTGCTTCCATCGGACAGCTTCAGAACTTGAATTTCTTTAATCCTCAGAACATTCACAGCTTCTGATTCCTGCTTCCATCGGACAGCTTCAGAACTTGAATTTCTTCTTACATCACTTCATGCTAGATTGTATCAGAACATTGTTGAATGTACCAGAGCATCATCAGAGCATCTCTACATCCTGAAATGTTACAGAACAAAACTAAACGACAAAAGTCAGCATGAATGAATCAGAATATAAAATATGTTTCAGAATACATAATATGTATCAGAGCCATATAAGCCATATAGAATGTATCAGAACATATTCTATCATCAGAATATCTGAGCATTCTTCCTTCTTGCTTCTGATTCTGAAGCTTCATAGCACTCAGCTTGCTTCAAGAATCCAAGAGCATATTCCTTTTACAGAATTTTGCGATTCCTCATGATTTTGCTTCTAATGTTGAGCTTTCAATCCTGCAAAACAACTTAGAAACATATGAAGCTTGCAGCTTCTGTTAGTAATGTGGGGGCTTTCTTCCCGGCAACTGCTAATATAAATCAAATCATTTATCACTATTTCTCCCCCTTTTTGTCATAACATCAAAAAGAATGTAAAAGATTCAGATGTAACCACAGGACAAATGGAAAGAGAAACAAATAGTCATTGATAAAAAGCAGAAGTACAAGAGTTATGCAGAATGCAGATGCAACGAACAAACAGAAAACAACTAAGACACAAAGACTAAGACCCTAGCATTGACAAAATCTTGGCTAGTGTCTCATGAATCCCATTGTTGCTCTCAGTCTGCCTTGCCATGAAGGCTCTGAACTCTGCATTGGTCTCATCTTGCCTATCCAGACGAGAAGCCAGGTCATTTTGATTCTTCTACATGGCCTCCAAAGTCCGCACCAGATAGGAGGGTTCACCAGAAGAAGAAACTTCCAGACTTCTGTTGACTGGCATAGCATTCTCCACTGCTGCTTCCATGGTAGTCTCTTCAGGGAGATCATCAGAATGTACCACCACATTCTCAGCAGGATGATCTTCTGAATGAGAACAGTCAATCTCTTCAGCATCTTCCATCTCTACATCTGAGTCAGACTCAGAAATAGCTTCAGCATATTCTGGTTCTGGGAACTCAGAATTTCCATCTTCCAGGGCTTGAAGAATGGTTGCAAGATTTGTTGGAGAAGGAGGACCAGCAACAGCTGCAGGATAGACCACTTCTGGAAAGTCCATAGCAGGAGCACTTTCAGAAGGGTTCATTCTGAACCAGTTGAACAGCCCCTGAAAGTCACCAGTCAGAACCATTAACTTTGGTCGCCAGACCACAAGAGTTCTGCAGGGATTCCCAGTTAACTCATCTTCAGGCATCCTTTCCTCAAGAATTCTTCTGTTTCTGATGACATGACGATATTTGCCATCATCAAATTCTAACAAGAGTCCAGGAGCACCACGTGCTTCAGCAGTGAATCTTCTCTCCACATTCATAGCTTCAACTTGGAAACTCTGTCTAAGAGCTCTCCAGAGGTTGCGAAGAGAACGCTCATCCAGATTATGGCGGTAGGCAGTTTCCAGAAGCTCTAACCAACGGTTCACACGATAGTGTAAGAGCTCAAGAAAGACAGGAGTAGCTGGTGCAGGAGGGCGAAAGGTGAAGCTGTAATCTGGGTAAAGACAGGAGTATGGATTTGGGGTCCTGGTAGGTATGGGATATGAAAGACAAGGGTCAGAAGAAAGAGGGTTAGAAGATGAGGATGGAATATCTGTAGTTTGGTGTGATGAGGATGGAATATTTGTGGTTTGGTGTGATGAGGATGGAATATTTATGGGAAGTATAGTAGTTGAGGGAGTAGGGTTCAGAATTATAGGGGGTGAGGGTGGTTGCAGGTTAATTTGTGGGGGTGTGATGGGAGTTGATGTTTCAGAAGGAGACAGCAGAATGAATGAGGGAGATTCTGAGGGGGTTGGGATGTATTCCTGCCTGGAATAAATACCAGTCTTCTTAGCTCTGGAAGGATCCACCTTAAGAGGGTCAAAGGTGACCTTCTTCTTTTTAGCTTCTTTCTCAGCATCTTCTGCTGCTTTTCTTTTCAGTTTCTTCTCTCTCTTCTTCTGATCCTTCTTCCAAAGATCAATCTGAGAGGGAAGCACTCTTCCACGTATCCATGCAGGATCAACGGAAGCTTGCGTCTTCACAGAACTTTCCTGATAATGCTTAACAGTTTTAACCATTTCAGCTTGAAACATGGTTGAGAAACCTTGAACAGGGACTCTTCTGATAGGGATATCAGAGAGAACAGTTAGAACAAAAATTATTTCCTTCACCAGTTTCATTCTTAACAGATCAAAGCCAGAGAAGACAGTGCCTTGATCAGTTCTGAAGAAAGAAGGAGTTCCACAAGTCTTAAGAGACTCCAGCAAATCACTTTCAATCAGAATATCTGAGATCATTCTGCCGAAAGGAATAATATTCTTCGGAAGATGAGGATACTGCTCCCGATACTCATCCCTAGATTCTTCAATAGCCAGCTTCAGGTTTTCAAAGAGTATGTTGGAAATATTAAGTTTAATGCTCTTTCCAATACAATAGAGAGTATACTTCTAATCTGGATTGATGAAAGTGGAGGAGAGAGACTTCTTTCTGCGGTGAAGAGAACCCATGATGATCTCAGCCCACACCTGAAATAGAGGTCTCAACGTGCCAGTCATGTTGGAGTTAATACTAGTGACGGCTGAGATAAGTTTCTCAACTTTGTTCCAATCAACCCTTCCAGCAAGAGGGCCAGTTTCACCTTCTTCATCATCAAGATTGTACAGTTTTCTGATCAGAGCTTCAGTGACCACAACTTCATGCCCTAGCACGAAAGAGAGAATGGCGGTTGGAGTGACGGTTGCGTGCGCCCAGAAATCTTTCACAAGAGCGGGAAAGACTGGTCCAACCAATCTACCCAAATAGTTAGCCCATCCTTGAGCCATAAACCTAGCTTCTGGCTTGAAAGCATATGCAACCAAGTCAACAAAGTCCACAGGGGACTCACACAGTACTTCCATTTCCGATGGAGACAAGGAGCAAGTTTTCAGAGGAACAAAGTCAAACTTGTTGAGAACCAGTTGAGATGAAGACATTTCTTCAGACCGAGAGTTACTTGAAGATGGGTTCATGATGAATGCTAGGTTGAAGATGAGTAAACTAGGGTTTATGCAAAAATGCAGAAAGACAGAGAAAGATGGTGAACGATGAAAAACTGAACGCAAAGAGAGAGAAATGAAAGAGGGAAAAAAACTGAACCGTTTGAAGAATAAAATAAAAAAAATAAAAGAAATGATGAATGGCATTTAATGTTACGTGACAAGAGGAGAGAGAAATTATGACAAATGAAGTGATAGAACAGTTACCTAGGAAAGGCGCCTCCTCAACTGCACGCATGTTTGTCCAAATAGGGTAGACACGTGTTACCAACTGGAATTAGATGACAGCTGTATTTTTCTGAAAAAGCTTTACGCCTTCTAATTCTGATCACTACTCCTGATTGTCATTCTTTAGAAATGATCTTGTTCTGATAGGATCATCTTTCTTTCCAATAATGACATCTTCTGAGTGAGCAGATGTGAGTCTAGATGATCTTCTGATTGTTGGCTCTTCAGAAATCCTGAGATTCTCTAAAGATGCAACAACTTGATCTTTTGATCCATTGCTTCTGAGACTATCAGCTTCTGCAGCTTTTCTTCTTGGTTCTTCAACTTCTGAGATATCAATATCAAAATCTGCAAAATTCTCAAACTGCTTTGGCTTTTCAAGACCAAGCTTATCATCAAACCTGATATTGATTGATTCTTCTACAATCAATGTTTCAATATTGTATACTCTGTAGCCTTTAGAGCGTTCAGAATATCCAAGAAGGAAACACTTTTGTGCTTTAGAATCAAACTTACCAAGATGATCTTTAGTGTTCAGAATAAAACAAACACATCTAAAAGGATGAAAATATGAAATGTTGGGCTTTCTGTTCTTCCACAATTCATAAGGAGTCTTATTTAGAATAGGTCTTATAGAGATTCTATTCTGAATATAACATGCAGTGTTTATTGCTTCTGCCCAGAAGTGCTTAGCCATATTGGTTTCGTTGATCATGGTTCTGGCCATTTCTTGTAGAGTCCTATTCTTTCGTTCTACAACTCCATTTTGTTGTGGAGTTCTAGGACAAGAGAAATCATGGGCAATACCATTTTCTTTGAAGAACTCCTCAAAGAATTTGTTCTCAAATTCACCACCATGACCACTTCTGACCTTTATGATTTTGCACTATTTCTCAGATTGGATCTGAGTGCAGAATTCAAAGAACACTGAATGATACTCATCCTTGTGTTTCAAGAACTTTACCCATGTCCAGCGGCTATAATCATCAACGATGACTAATCCATATTTCTTTCCTCTGACAGATGCTGTTTTGACTGGGCCAAACAGATCAATGTGCAAGAGTTTTAACGGCCTTGAGGTAGAAACAACATTCTTAGACTTGAATGCAGGTCTGGAGAACTTGCCCTTCTGACATGCTTCACAAAGAGCATCTGATTTGAATTTTAGATTTGGGAGTCCTCTGACCAGATTTAGTTTGTTAATCTGAGAAATCTTTCTCAAACTAGCATGACCTAATCTTCTGTGCCAGACCCATTGCTCTTCAGAAACAGACATAAGACAAGTCACCTTCTGCTTCTCAAGATCAGAAAGATCAATCTTATAAATGTTGTTCTTCCTCTTGCCTGTAAATAGGATTGAGCCATCCTTCTGACTTACAGCCTTGCAAGACTTTTGATTGAAGATTATATCATAACCATTGTCACTTAATTGACTTATGGACAATAAGTTATGCGTTAATCCTTCTACAAGAAGTACATTAGTTATGGAAGGAGAGTTACCAAGACTTATGGTTCCAGAGCCAATGATTTTTCCCTTCTGATCTCCTCCAAACTTGACTTCTCCACCTGGTTTAAGCACCAGGTCTTGGAATGTAGACCTTCTTCCCGTCATGTGTCGCGAGCACCCAGAGTCCAGGTACCATGACATTTTGCTTTTTGTCCTCTTTGCCGCCAAGGATATCTGCAACAGAAATTATCTTCTCCTTAGGTACCCACAATTTCTTGGGTCCTTTCTTGTTAGTTCTCCTCAAGTTCTGATTGAACTTGGGTTTAGCAAAATATTTAACAGGAGGAACAGCATGATATTCTTTAGGTTTGTCAGCATGATATTTCTTAGGATGTGTCACATGCTTCTTGGTGTGAACAGTGTTAAACTTCTGTGCATGTGAAGTGAGCCTAATATCATGAGCATGGCCATATTTGAACTGATCATACAATGGCTTGTATGTGTTCTTCAGATCATCAATAGGTTCAAATTTATGTGAGGTATCACCCTCATAGCCAAAGCCAAACCTTCTGTTTCCAGAAACACCATATATCATAGAAGCAAGATGACTTCTTCCAATACTTCTAGATAAGAACTTTCTGAAGCTCGAGTCATATTCTTTCAGAATATGATTCATGCTAGGAATGGGTTTTTCTGTTTCAGAAGGAGATCCACTATCTTTGGATAGATTTAAAACTTTTTCCTTCAGTTCAGAATTTTCCAATTCCAGCTTCTTAGTTTCAAATTCAAACTGCTTTTTCAGCTTTTTGTATTTGATACTAAGATGAGCCTTGAGTTCCAGAAGTTCTGTTAAACTGGAAACTAACTCTTCTCTAGATAGTTCAGAAAATACCTCTTCAGAATCTGATTCTGATCCGTCATCCATTGTGGCCATTAGTGCCAGATTTGCCTGTTCATCTTCAGAGTCTGATTCTGATTCTGAATCATCACATGTTGCCATAAGACCTTTCTTCTTATGAAACTTCTTCTTGGGATTCTCCTTCTGAAGTTTTGGACACTCGTTCTTGTAATGTCCAGGCTCATTGCACTCATAGCAGACAGCCTTCTTCTTGTCAGATCTTCTGTCACCAGAAGATTCTCCTCGTTCAAATCTCTTTGAACTTCTAAAGCCTCTGAACTTCCTTTGCTTGCTCTTCCAGAGTTGGTTTACCGTTCTGGAGATCATGGACAGTTCATCTTCTTCTTCAGATTCTGATTCTTCAGGATCTTCTTCTCTAGCCTGAAAAGCGTTAGTGCATTTTTTAACATTAGATTTTAATGCAATAGACTTACCTTTCTTCTGAGGTTCATTTGCGTCAAGTTCAATCTCATGACTCCTCAGGGCACTGATCAGCTCTTCCAAAGAAACTTCATTCAGATTCTTCGCAATCTTGAATGCAGTCACCATTGGGCCCCATCTTCTGGGCAAGCTTCTGATGATCTTCTTTACATGATCAGCCTTGGTGTAGCCTTTGTCCAGAACTCTTAATCCAGCAGTTAGAGTTTGAAATCTTGAAAACATCTTCTCAATGTCTTCATCATCCTCCATCTTGAAGGCTTCGTACTTCTGGATTAGTGCAAGAGCTTTGGTCTCCTTAACTTGAGCATTTCCTTCATGAGTCATTCTCAAGGACTCATATATGTCATGGGCCGTTTCCCTGTTAGATATCTTCTCATACTCAGCATGAGAGATAGCATTCAGCAAAACAGTCCTGCATTTGTGATGATTTTTGAATTCTTTCTTTTGATCATCAGTCATTTCGCTTCTTGTGATCCTTACACCAGTAGCTTTAACAGGATGTTTGTAACCATCCAACAGAAGATCCCATAGATCAGCATCCAGACCAAGAAAGTAACTTTCCAGTTTATCTTTCCAATATTCAAAGTTTTCACCATCGAATACTGGTGGTCTAGTGTAACCATTGTTACCATTGTATTGCTCAGCAGAGCCAGATGTAGATGCAGTTGGATTTGTTTGAACTTCACCAGCCATCTTTTACTGAAGCGTTTTTCTCTTCCTGAATCTTTTCTAAACACGGTTAAGTTCTTGCACCTTAGAACCGGCGCTCTGATGCCAATTGAAGGATAGAAAAACACTTAGAAAGGGGGGGTTTGAATAAGTGTAGTTTCAAAAACTTGTAAGATAAAAATAATTTGCACAAGTATTTTTATCCTGGTTCGTTGTTAACTAAACTACTCCAGTCCACCCTATACAAGGTGATTTACCTCAATTGAGGATTTAATCCACTAATCACACGAGATTACAATGGTTTTCCACTTAGACAACTTCTAAGTCTTCTAGAGTCTTCTGATCACAACTTGATCACTCTAGGAACAACTGCTTAGAGACCTTCTAAGACTTCTCTAGAGTATACTGATCACAACCCGGTCACTCCAGTCTTTTACAATTTAATGTAAACAAATTCTAAGAGTATTACAATTGCTTCTTAAAAGCGTTAATCACAAACTGTGATATTTCTCTTACAGATTTAAGCTTAGACTCACTAAAGTATTACAACAGTAATGTAGTGAGCTTTGATGAAGATGAAGTTTCTGAGCTTTGAATTGAACAGCGTTTTAGCAAGTTAATATTCACAGAAATTGTCAAGAATTGGTAACCTTGCTTCTCATCAGAACTTCATTTATATAGGCATTTGAGAAGATGACCGTTGGGAGCATTTAATGCTTTGCGTATTCCGTACAGCATTGCATTTAATGTTTCACACTTTTGTCAACTACCTCGAGCCTTGCGTTTGCTGTGACTACTGACGTTGCAGTTAATAGCTTCTAACGTTCCTTTTGTCAGTCAGCGTAGCTTGCCATCTAGTACTTGTTCTGATTTGTTCTTTGTAAATACTACGTTGAAAATCATCAGAGTACAAACAGCTTGGTGCAGAGCATCTTCTGATCTTCTGATCTTGATATGCTTCTGAGCGTGATTCCATGACTTCAGTGCTTCTGCTTCTAAACTCAAGTTCTTCTGATGCTTCTAATAGACCATGTTCTGATTCTGCTTGACCATCTTCTGATGTCTTGCCGGACCATGTGCTGAAGTTGCATACTGAACCTTCTGAGTCAAAGCTTCTTAGCGCTGATTTGTGCATACTCTATTTATATTTCCTGAAAAGGAAATTGCATAGGATTAGAGTACCACATTTTCTTGAGAAAAATTCATATACATTGTTATCATCAAAACTAAGATTATTGATCAGAACAATTCTTGTTCTAACAGATTATGCTATTCTCCAGAAGTTCGTGCAAGGCCTTCCTCCGGTCGCCAAAGTGGATCGATCGGGGATACCCGTTGTTGGCAAAGACGGGCAACTTATTAAGGAACCGGGAGTGATTAGCATAAAGGAACTTTTGGCTGAGGGAATTGATGAGGGGGCTTTTACCTACCTGGGTATTTGCCCCTTCCTTCCTACCCTATTTTTTAATTTGCCTCTATCGTTTTTATAGCGTTTTTCTTTTTCGTAGTGATTTTACGATGGGCTGGCTTCTCATGTTTTCTTTTTCTTTGCAGATTCAATGGATCGTGCACGTCATGACCGGATGCTCAGGCAAGCGAGCAAGCTAAAGGGGGTCGTTAAGAAGAGTGCTAGTCCTAGGTTGGCAGTTGTGCAGAGGTCCCCGGTCACATGCTCGGGTGCTTCCTCTTCTTCTGCTACTGCTAGTTCCCCTTTGAGGGCTTATGATCAGGGTGAGTCTTTGAGGCCGATCACGGTACTTCCTTCTCCTCTTCGTCCGCAGCCGAATCCACATGCATTGGTTCGTCGCACGCGACAGAGGACTGAGGCCGTGGATCTAACTCAGGAGGAGGCCGGAGATATCTTTACCATTCCTTCGTGCTTCCTCCATCCCCGGTTCTTCGAGGGAGGGCCCTCTTTGACCATTCCTCGTGCTGAGTCTCTTCATATCGAGGGTTTTGAGCCCTTTGTTCGTCAGAGGTTCCTTGTGCAGGATGCTTCATCCTTGGTTCGGGTTCTTGAGATGGCTACTCTCTATGCTTGTTCGGTCCCTTTGTCTATGGAGGCAGTGAGATTGCTCGAGGAGGATGTCAAGATGAAGACCTCTGCCCTGATGGACCGAGAGCAGCTGCTGAAGGAGCAGGGCGGAGAGTTGGCGTCCATGAAGGCTCGGCTGAGTGCGAAAGAGGATGCCCTGGCTGATGTGCAAGGTCAATACACCTTGCTCTCCCGGACTCTGTATGGAGCGATGCTGTCCTCCTCGGTGAGGGAGGCCTCTCTTCGCTGTTCTCAAGCTCCTGCTGAGGATGAGTCAGAAGAGGAGAGGGCTCTCTTAACCCGAGCGGATCTGATCCAATATATCAGAGTCTTGGGGAGCAATTGTGTAGCGGCTGCCGAGGACACCTATAACTCTACTGTGACCCAGCTCAAGTTGAAGAATCCTGGGGTGGAGTTGGTGACCGAGGGTACCGGGCCTTATCATCACGTGGAGGGTGATCAGATTGTTTCTCCGGTCTTCGGGGAGGGGCCAACGACTCAGGAAGCCGAGGAGGTCCAGATGGAGGAAGGTGCTTGAAGGTTTTATGTTATAAGTGTTCAAATGATAGGCCTGCGAGCCTTTATTTTGTAATGATGTTCTGGGGGGTATGCCTCCCATTTTGATTTTGTATGTATATTTACCATCTTGGTCTTGATGGCCGTAATTGGGAACATCTTTGGGCTTTTTGCCCGTCTTTATTTAAAAGTACTTAGTTTTTAACGCTTTTGGTGGTTTCCTTGGAATTTGTGTGCATGCGTTTTTAGTTTTTGGGAGGTGTGTTATTGGTTCCCAACGTCTTTATTCATTAAAGGCTTATTCGTTTCCCAA
The DNA here is from genome assembly GCF_029867415.1 of Vicia villosa. Lineage (NCBI taxonomy): Eukaryota > Viridiplantae > Streptophyta > Magnoliopsida > Fabales > Fabaceae > Vicia > Vicia villosa. The sequence goes on along the minus strand of NC_081185.1, from coordinate 38,264,914 downwards.
GCTTTTTGTTCCCTTTCTTCCTTTATAAAAGGAGGTCTCATGGAGATTTCTTTCTTTATTTTTCCACAGGAATGGGTGGTGCTAAAGGGAAAAAGGTATCTTCAACCTCGGGCTCTCGTGGAGTGAAGAGGGTGAATGAGAAGAAGAAGGCTTCGACCGGCTCTGCTTCTCGTTCCCAAGGTTCTCTGAGTTCGGACGCCCAGGCTCGGATGTCTGGTGTGAGAGTCGTGGCTGACGCAAATGGTTCCGAGACCGAGTGGGATGAGGATTGATATCAGTATCTTCACTCGGAGGAGTTTGCCCGTCGGGAGGAGTGAAGCGTTTTCTTTTCATTTGATGTTTGTTTTGTAACTCTCATGAACGATGAATAAAGTACTATTGTTGTGTTCATTTTGCGTATTTGAAAGGTTTGCTCGACTTAGAATGTATTGATCACCAAGTGTGTGGAACTGTGGTCGATTGCCGGGGACATATGTCTGGCATATGGTGAGTCTCGGATTTCATTGTGTTGAGCTCCGAGGCTCATGGCGTGAACGGTCCCCTCGTGAGTGGGACGTTCTGCCGTCGTGGTACATGTTTACGACGGGGATGCTCGGTATTCGGGTTCCCCGAAGGACAAGGAGTCTGCTCGATTAAGAGAGCGGGCTTCTGTCGTTTTGTTTCAGTTAGAGGTGCTCGGCGCGTACCAGGCCGCACCTGTGTTTTTAGCTGTAGTATTGTTTGAGCTTTTCAGTGTTCCAAGGTCGAGCAAGTTCTTCTCCTTGCAAATTCTCTAGGTAGTATGTCCCGTTTTCTGTCCTTGCTCGGATGCGACAGGGACCTTCCCAATTTGCGGCCAGTTTGCCTTCTCGAGAATCTTTGTGGTTTCTTTTGAGCACTAGGCTGTCTACTTTGAATTCCCGTTTAATGACCTTTGCGTCATGCCTTAGGGCGATTTTTTGCTTGAGCGAGGCTTCGCGTAGAGCGGCTCCGGTTCGGATTTCTTCGACCAGGTCGAGCTCTTCTCTAATTGCCTCGATGTTGCCCTCCGTTTCGAGGGGCTCTTCGATGTGTCTTGAGGGCACGTATATCTCGACGGGGATCACAGCCTCTGTCCCGTATGTCAGTCGGAATGGGGTCTCCCCGGTGGTGGAGTGTGGGGTGGTGCGATAGGCCCAGAGGACGCTGTGTAGCTCTTCGACCCATCCCATTTTTATTTCGTCCAGTCTTCTTTTGAGGCCCCTCAAAATTACTCTGTTAGCGGCCACCGCTTTCCCGTTTGTTTAGGGATGCTCGACTGATGCGAAATGTTGTTTGGTTCCTAATTTTGTGACGAATTATTGGAAACGCCCGTCGTTGAACTGGGTGTCGTTGTCGCTGATGATGGCCAAGGTTACCCCGAACCGGGCGAGGATGTTTCTTTTGTAGAAGCGAAGTACGTTTAGGGATGTGATTTTGGCTAATGGTTCGGCCTCGATCCACTTAGTGAAATAGTCGACCGCGACTATTAGATACTTGTTCTGATTGCTCCCGGTTACGAACGGGCCGAGGAGGTCCATGCCCCACCACGCGAACGGCCATGGAGATGACAAGGACTTGAGTTCGTTGGGGGGTGCAAGGTGCATGTCCCCAAAACGCTGGCACTTGTCGCATTTCTTTACGTATTCCTTGGCGTCGTCTTGCATCGTGGGCCAATAGTATCCGGCTCGGAGGGCTTTCCGGGCGAGAGATCTCCCTCCTAAGTGTTGCGAGTTGATTCCTTCGTGTATCTCTCGGAGTATGTGGAGAACCGTGCCCTCGTCTATGCATTTGAGGAGGGGTATGGAAAATCCTCATCGGTAGAGGCGATTTTCGATCAAGACGTACGAGCAGGCTCTCCTTCGGATTACAAAGGCCTCTTTGGGATCGGCGGGCAGGAGGTCGCTAGTTAGGTAATTATATACGGGGGTCATCCAGCAGGACGCATCCCCTATCGCGTTTACGAGTGTTAGCGCGGATGGAGATTCAGTGCTGGGTTTTGGATTTGTTGCCCACTTTCTTCCTCGTACTAGCTAGTTTCGATAGGACGTCTGCCCGGGAGTTGTGCTCCCTTGGGATGTGTTTTACTTTGGCGCTCCTGAATCGGGTTAGTCTTTCTCGTACGAGGGCCAGATATTCGGCGAGGGCTTCGCTTTTGACCTGATATTCGCCTGAGATATGGGATGCGACCAGTTGAGAGTCGGTGAATACCTCAATTTCCTCGGCTTCTAAGCCACGCAGTTCGGCAAGCAGGGCCTCATATTCGGCTTGGTTGTTGGACGTTGGGAATGAGAGCGAGAGGGATACTTCTATGAGGGTTCCTTCCCCGTTTTCTAGAATGATCCCTGCTCCGCTGCCAGTTGAGCTTGACGCTCCGTCCACGTATAAGGTCCATCTCCGGGCGTTGTTGTTTGTTGTTTCGGGGAAGGCCATTTCGGCCACGAAATCTGCCAAGACCTGTGCCTTAAGGGCTTTTCTTCCTTCGTACTTGATGTCGAACTCTGCAAGCTCTAATGACCAACGGAGCATCCTTCCGGCCATATCGGGGCGTGCAAGCAATTGTTTCACGGGTTGCTCAGTTCGCACGACTATGGTATGGGCTAGGAAATAGAGCCTGAGTCTCCGGGCCGCAGTTATTAATGCGAGTCCAACCTTTTCGATTTGTTGGTATCTGACCTCGGGGCCCTGGAGTGCTTTGCTTGTGAAGTAATTTCTGGCCTTCCGGGGTTTCTCGTATTAGGGCCGCGCTGACGGCCTCGGTGGATACGGCGAGATAGAGGTATAGGATTTCTTCGGCCTCAGGTCGGGATAAGACCGGTGGGCTGGAAAGGGCTTGCTTGAGATGGGAGAAGGCGCGCTCACACTCTTCCGTCCATTCGAAGGTGGTTTCCTTGCGCAAGAGTTTAAACAAGGGAATGGCATGTTAGGCAGATTTGACCACAAACCTGGATAGTGACGTGAGCATGCCGTTTAGGGTTTGGATTGACTTTTTTGAGCTCGGGATGGGTAAATCCGAAAAAGCCCTGCATTTATCTGGGTTGGCTTCGATTCCTCTTTCCGTTAGGTAAAAACCGAGGAACTTTTCCTGCCCGAACGCCGAACGTACATTTCTCAGGGTTGAACCTCATCTTGAATTTTCCGGCTTGCTTGAAAACCTTTTTGAGATGGGCGGCATGATCGGTTTCTTTTTGGGATTTGACGATCATATCGTCCATATAGACTTCGAGCATGTCGCCTATTTCCGCTCGGAACACTTTGTTCATCATGCGCTGGTATGTCGCGCCGGCGTTTTTCAGACCGAAGGGCATTACGTTGTAATAGTAGTTGCCCGATTCGGTCATGAAGGTCGTGTATTTCTTGTCAGTTTTAGCCATGGGTATTTGATTGTACCCGGAGTATGCGTCCATAAATGAAAGTAATTTAAAACCGGCAGAATTATCGACTAGTTTATCGATATTGCGCAGAGGGTGAGCATCTTTTGGGGAAGCCCTATTAAGATCGGTGTAGTCAATGCACATGTGCCATTTTCCATTTGATTTTTTAACAAGTACAACATTGGAGAGCCAAGTGGTATACTTGGCCTCAGATATAAATTTGGCCTCTAGGAGGTCTTTTTAAAGCTAGTTCGGCTGCAACCGTTTTCTCTGGTGATTGTTTTCTTCTTCTCTGAGCGACGGCCTTGCAAGCAAGGTCGATAGTCAGGTGATGGCAAGCTACTTCTAGATCGAGCCCGGGCATCTCGGCGGCGCTCCAGGCGAATAGGTCGGCATTTTCACGAAGGCAAGCTTTGAGTTGTCTTTTGGCCAGGTCCGGCAGGTCCGCTCCGATCTTGACTCCCCTGGTCGGATCTTCTCTGAGGACCACGAGTTCGAAGTCTCCGCCTGGTATTGGCCGGAGGATCCCTTCTGATGTGCCTGTGTTTATGCTCTGCTCGGACTCTTCTTGAAAACGATTGTCGAGGTCGACAGTGTCGATGCGGGGCATTGATTTGTTGGTCTCGGAAACTACGCTGGTCGCTGTTTGGTCTTGGGCCGGTGTCTTTATCGTGCTCAGGCCTTTGGCGGAGGCTTCGAAGCATCTCCTGGCCGCTTCAATATCGCCGTTGAGTGTTGCGACTTGTCCTTTGGTCGTATAATATTTAAGCTTGAGGTGCACGGTTGAGGGGACCGCGATTAATTCTCCTAGGGTTGGGCGTCCAAGGATGCACTAGTATATCGATGGGCAGTCGATGACCAGGAACTAGACTTTAACGACCCTCGTGGTTTCTGCCGATCCGATTGAAACTATGAGCTCCACGAACCCCCATGGCTTAGTCACCGTGCCGTTGAAGCCTTGCAGGTCTGATCCTACGTATGGGGTGAGGTGGCTGTCATTAAGTTGCAGTGTTTTGAACAGTTGGGAGTACATGATGTCCACTGAACTTCCTTGGTCGACCAATATGCGCCGCACATCAAAGTTGGCCATCCAAGCCCGGATGAGAAGGGGAATGGTTGCGTTGGGTGCTCCTCCGGGCAACTCTTCTTTGTAGAAGGATATGGAGGATGGGATGCCTTTGGCGTGGTCGAAAGTAGAGGCTTTGTTTGCACTGGCTGAGATCAGCTCGTCGAATTTGCGTTTTACGGATCCGACGGTGAGCTTGCTGAATCCCCCGCCGGATATGACCATGGCGGATGAGAACATTTCCTAAGAGCTGTGAGGGGAAGGGGTGGTTGCCGACTTGGCCCACTCAGGGAGGTAAAAATCTTCAGGCCTGGTGACGCTCACGGCCACTTGCATGGCGGGCGTGTTCTTCGCCGGCTTTTCCTCGGTGATCGGTTTAGCTTCTTTGGCAGCCTCTTGCTTCTTCGCGTATTGTTTCAGGTGTCCCTCCCGTATTAATATCTCTATTGCGTCCTTCAGGTGGATTCAGTCTTCAGTGTTGTGCCCGTGACCTTTGTGGAATCGGCAGAACTTTGATTTATCCATGTTTGGCCGTGCTGGCATGGTCTTTGGGAAACGGACCTTGCTCGTCCGAAATTCGGCGTTCGCGCATTCATTTAAGATGCGTTCCCTTGAAGCATTCAACGGGGTGTATTCTCGGAATTTGTCAGCTGGGGTTTTGTAATCCTTGGGGTCCCGGCCTTTGTCGTCCTTCTTTTTGTCCGTTCCCCGGCGGGAATCATCTTGGCGGGCATTTTTACTGCTCTCTTCTTGCCTGGAGTTACGGACAGCGTGGGCGGCTTCTTTCTCCTCATACTGTATGTACACTTGGGCTTTAAGGAAGAATTCGTCCAGAGTAGCGGGTGTTTCGATCCCGACGGCCTTGGCAAAGTCTGAGCGTGGTCGGAGACCTCGCTCAAGTAGGAATTTATTCATATGGGCTATCATGGACACTTGCACGGCTTCTTTGTTGAATCTTTCAATATAAGCCCGTAGAGACTCATCTTTTCCTTGGATGATGGCTTCCAACGAGGCTTCAGATTTGGGGTGTCTCCGGGAGGCTGTGAAGTGCCTGGAGAAAAGTTTTCCGAGCACCTTCTAGGAAGTGATGGATTCGTCGGGTAAACTTTTATACCAAGTCATGGCTCCTTTGTACAGGGTGGTAGGGAACAAACGACATTTGATGGCCCCGGGCACCCCTCTGTAATCAAGAAGGGCGTCGATGTTCTCTATATGTTTGTTTGGATTTGTGGTCCCGTCGTATGTGCCCAAAGGAGGGGGCTTCTCGAGACCGCTCGACAGGGGAGCCTCTAAGATTGCATGGGATAAAGGACCATGGCGCTCCTCTTCCTCGTCGCTAGTGGACTGAGAGAAAGACCGGTTGTGGCTACGCCTGCGTCGCCTCCGGTTGTCGTCGTGCCTTGCTGGGGGCAATCTAGACTTCCTTTTTGGCCGAGGGGATACTGATCGGCGTCGAGAGTGACGGTCTCCTGACCCTTTCTTGGAGGAAGGACCGGCATTCTCCCTGGGGGAGGGGGAACGAGGGCGTTTCTTGGTTACTACGTCGCGCCGAGAACGAGGTTTGTGACCGGGGGGGAGTTTTTGAACGACGCTTCTGCTCAAGGGCCCCAATCCTATCATTTTGCTGCTTAATGAGCGTGTTGGTCTGAGCCAGAGCGGCTAGAACGGCGGTCATGGTCTGGTCCAGGGGAGTCTGGCCCTTGGAGGAAAAAGGGTTGCCCAGAATTTCTTCGTGGTCGTCTCTGCCGCCTGTATCTTCGAGACTTTATAATGTCTCGTCTTTGAGATCTCTTGGGGAGGGAGATCCTGAGGCACCGTCGCGAGCTACGGTGCTCCTAGGTGGAGGTATAACGACGGAGATGTCGTTTTTGACGAGTTTTGAAGCGTCTAATGAAGAGGAGTCTTCGTTATTGCCGGCCATGAGTAATGATTTGATTAAGGCTTTGGTCCCTGGGTTCTTGCAGGAGGTAAGAATGGATCAAGAAGGTGCAAGAAAAAGGAACGGGGGAGCTAGATGTTCGCACAGACGGCGCCACTGATCTTACCGAGCGGATCAGATGGCCAGCAACAAAGAAGGCTTGAAGTTCGGGATGATTGATGGGAAAAAAGGGGTTGTACCTGCAAGGCACTCTGATGCCAAAGTAAGTATGTATTCCACAAGGTACAACAAAGTGAGAAAATTTGGGGGTCGAAAAGATTACCTTGCCCTCTGTGTGGAGAGGGCTATTTATAGGATGTTCTTATGCGGATTAGACTCCTCCTTCTGGGGCGGATATTTAGGTGACACGCGAACTGGTTGTTTACCGGGCACGAGGGTCCCTCGTGGTCGGCTGTTTTATGAGTTTTCCCGGAGTGATCGGGCGGAACTTGTCACGCGTGGTCTAAAGTGTCTTGGGCCGAAGGCTGGATTGGCCCAATTATACTGATTGGGTCGGTCCAGAACAATATCCAAGACGAGATGGATTAAAAAATGTCAAACCATACTTAATTGGCTGCAAGTGGGCGTTTTGAAGGCAGTATTATAGTGATGGTACACTAAACACCAACAAAGATAAATTAGTAGCCAAATGGTCTTAGACAAAAGGAAGATGTTGATTATTTCAACACATATGCACTAGTAGCAAGCACAATAAAATTTAAAGTTTCGTTTGCATTAGCTTCATTGCAAGACCTTATTGTCCATCAAAAGGTGATCAAAAACGAAATTCCTAAATAGAAATCTCAATGAGGAGATTTACATGGAGAAATCAGAAGGTTATATGCTTCCTGATAATGAACGAAAGATTCAAAAAATAAAAGAGGAGACACACAACTTAGGGGGAGAATTTTAAATCTTATCAAAACAATAATTCAAAGAGTTTGTCATCATCAAAAAGGGGGAGATTGTGAAGAGTATATCTTATATCTAGTTTTGATGAAGACAAACACTATCAAAGAAGAAAAGGATCAAAAGTGTCATGTACATCAAAGATAAAGTTGATCAAGAAGGTTGAACATAGAAATTTAAGTGAATATTTGAGACAAGAGAACTTAAATAAGGGACTCATTGCAATTTATACTATACTAATTTAAATTTCTCATAATTTCATCTCTCACTTCATCTAAAAACCTTCTTGCATCATCATGCATGATTATCTAAAAAATATTTCTTCATCTAATTCTTGTGACAATTCTTTATACACAAAGTTGTGTGACAACATTATGATTTTCTTGTCTCCTTGTTGATTATATGTTGATCATTATCAACGAGATGAATGGAACTTTAGAAACAAAGAGATTTCTAGATTCAACATTCAAGATGAAAATATCTTGAAATGATAGACACCATTTTCGATCAAAGTAAAGCAAAACAGTGGGGTTTAAAAACATAATCAAACAAACTATATTGATAAAACATCCATATTCAAGATGAAAGATCTTGGATTATTTGACACTTTTTTGGGGATCAAAGTAATACGAAATAGCGGGGGTTATGAAATTAGTCAAACACACTTTGTTAAGAAAGTTCTTGATAAGTTCAAACTGCCACGTTTCAAGAAACTGAATATTCAATTTGATCTTAGTGTCAAAATGATGATGGAAGAGTTATGGCTATATTAGAATACACAAGTGAAATTGGTTTTCTAGTGCAATTAGTAAATGAGTAGATTTACTAGCAATCCAAATGATGAGCATTATAAGGCCGTCACAAGGATTTTCGATCACAAGGATTTTGATTATCTTTTAAACCAAAGTCTTGACCTCCATTATGGTAGGTTTCCTGCCATATTAGAAGGATATACCAATATGAGTTGGATATCGAGTGTTGGATATCATAAATTTATAACTAAGTGGATATTTACACTAGTTGGGGGTGATATTTCTTGGAAGAGCAAGAAACAAACTTGCACCACTCTCTTGACCATGGAGTCATGGTGTGTGGATCTCGCTTCCACTAGTCAAAGAAGTTGATTGGTTTACGAAACTTCTGTTGGAAGTTCCATTGGCTAAAGACAATGTTTCAAAGGTGTTAACACAATGTGATAGTCAAGCCAATTTAGCAAGAGAATTCAGATAAGTGTAAAATGAAAAGTCTGGGCACTGAGGCCTTAGACATTCTTTCGTGAGAAAATTTATTAAAGATGTAATCATTTTATTCACATATATACGATCGATCTATAATTTGAGTAATTCATTTACTAAACTACTGGCCAGAGATTTAGTAAAGACAACCTCGAGAGGTGTGAAGTTGAAACTCCTTGAATAAGCGTTCCGACAATGATAACAACCCAATCTGAAGTTAATAGATCTTAACCTAAGATTCAATGGGTAACAACAAGTCATTGATTTCAAAGTTAGTGCAACATTTTGTGACAATGTTGACTATTACATAATTGAGGGTTGAGTTTTTTAAAAACTCTTAATGAAGTTCTATATCGAGGAGGATATGTATCTCAAGAAATAGATACAAACTGAACTTCACCTATATGAATTTCAAGATGGTGTCTGTAACGCCCCATATTTTCCATTTATTAATTTAATTAGAATAAAAAATTAATTATTTGGATTATTCGGCATTTTATTGGATTTAATTGGATTAAATTGAGAAATAGAGCTATTGGGCCACGTGTGATGTTAGTAGGAAGGGGGTGTTATGTTAGTAAGGCCCTTTACTAATTATAATGTTATTTTCATAAAATAATAAGGAAGTTGGAAAAGAGAAAAGAGGAAAGAGGGATTCATTTTGTACGATCAAAGTTCCAGAGAAGAGAAGAGAAAGATACGTGAAAGAGGAGAAGAAGAGGAAGAAGAGAACCTTCAAAAGCTCCGATCAAAGGTAAGGAGGACTCTTCGGGTTAGTGATTATTATGCAATAAAGGTTAGTAGAATGGATTAGAATTGTTGTTTGATTCAATTGTATGTGTTGGGTTTTTGGGGTTGTTAGATTTTGAATAATCTTATAACTTTTATGTGAATTTGATGAATTTGGATGAAAATGTTCATGTCTGTTGTTGATTGATGTTTGAAGCATGTTAGAATGGTGTTATAACATGTAAATTGGTGTTGTTTCGGTGTAATATCGTAATGGTACGAAATTGGATTGGTAGAGAAGCTGAATTGCTGTAAAAAAATGGATTTTGAGGTTACTGGTACGAAGTAACCGGTTTCTTGGGTTTGGGTAACCGGTTACCAAACTGTCTGGGAGGCAGTAACCGGTTACTGAAATGGCAGTAACCGATTACCCATAGTAAAAATAGAAATCTGAGTTTTTGAATCTCAGTAACTGATTACTGGTGTTTGGGTAATCAGTTACCACTGTACGTTTTTGAAAAATACTTGTTTTTGTAAAAATCATATCTTTTGAACCGTAAATCCGTTTTTGGTGTCGTTTTCGGCGTTGGATCGATAGTTTCATTGTCTATCTATTGAAATAACTTAAAGAGTAGTAGCTCATTTTATTTTAAAAACCCGGTATATTTTGTTGAGATGGTGAATTGTGATGGATGTGTGTTTACGTGATATGGTGATGACGTAACTCTTTGTTGTTGTTGTGTTGGTTTGTTGTACTTGGTACTCAATTGTGGATTGTGTGATTGTCATTATGCTGTGTGATGAGTTGAATTATGACAATGTTGTGCATATGATTAAATTGGTGATTTGCATGTGATAGATGAGGCATGCATTTGTTTGACTCATATGCTGACTGTATCTAGATGGAGAGGGATCAGTGGTAGCTAATTCCCATTGTGTGGAATTAGTGAGAGAAGTAGCCGTATCCTTGATGATAGTGGATCGGTGAGATGGGTTAATCCCATGATTGGTACCACAAGCATATAGTTGCATTGCATTAGGTGTATGATTGATTATAACATGAATGGAAGGTTGTCCAATGTTATAATGTTGTTTGTTTTATTAACTGTTGTGTATCTGAAATACATGTTATAATTGGGTGAATAACAATTGTATGATGTTTTGCTGCTGATGAATGTATAATACTTATTAATTTCGAATGAGACTCACCCTTACATGTTGATATTTTCAGATCGAGGAGTAGTGGCCTATTGATCGGTGAGGATAGCTTATAGAGCTCATCCAGTAGTTCGATGTCGTGTCAGTCATGCTCTGATAGTGTAACACTGGGGAACGATTTAGTTAGAGTTTGAGTTGTGTACCTTGTTTTGGTGGTTTTGGTTTTATTCCATTACTTTAATTTGGTGATGTATACTTTCCGCTGTGTTAAACATGATGTGGTTTAATTGATGAATCGTTTCTAATAAGACATGACAATTGACACATGTTTGGTTTAAATTAATTGTGGCACCCTTGATTATATGTTTTTACTCTGATTATTTTATAAATTTTCGCGGAGTTTAGAAGGGTGTTACAATAGTGGTATCAGAGCAGGTCGGTCCGTCTGGCCAATTGTCGAGTCAGTTGAGTTGCGCGACAGTTGAATACTGTCGGCGTATTATCCCTTGGTATGCGACATGTGAGTGAATCACTGTCGGTACTTGTTTGTTCTGTTGCAGGAATTGGTTTGAGCAAAGTGGGGGAGAAGCCTTGCTTCTCAAAAGAGGTTCAGTTACAAGTTTGCAAAGAGGATTGCTGTCGTGATGTTTCAGAAATCGAACTTCGGTGATGAAATGTGTTGCTCAAGTCATAAGAATATTTGGGAGCGAAGAGATATGATAAGAGGCTGTATAAAATGTGATTGACTTGAAGAGGATGAGTTTTGGAGCGAAAATTCCGTAAGCAAAACGCAGGAAAATTGCTGAATTGTTATGAAATTTCGAAAATTCATAACTGAAGTTCTGGACATCCGATTTGAGTTCTGTTTGAAGCGTCGGAAAGCTAACGCGATGAAATTTGTTATAAAAATGGTTGCAGCAGCTATATCATATTTAATTGTGATAGTATGATGTTGAAAAGGGGTGAAGTTACGGTTACACTTGTTCTTAGGACTAGATCTGTTTGTTGGTACTGCACGGGATGACAGTGTCAGAGTTGAACGGATTGAAGGGATAATTAAAAGGTTTGTTGAGAAGCAATTTTAGGAATTAAATGTACCACTTAAGGAGTTTTGGAGATACCGTATAGAGTGTCTCTGCATGATGTCGATGTTGCATTTCGGATGACGTTGGAAAATTCATATCTTGAGTTACGAGTGTCGGATTAACGTGCCATTTGAACCTACGAAAAGGAGATATTATGTTCTACCTTACGAGAGAGTTATAAATATAGTAGAGTGATCCTATGAGGAGAGATTCTGAATTCGGTTATGGAAGCGTGAAACTTGTTGAATAGGAATGCCTTCTACTACAATTGTTTGGAACAAAGTTGAGTAGAACATGTTGTTGATGAATAAGTTGATAAGATGTTCGGTAATAAAGATGATTTGAGTGCTGATGGATTTTAGTGAGGAGTGAATTAGTAGTAAAGGTGAAATAAACTTTAGAACGGTTGGAGTCGTATTTGTGATGCCAAAGTAACGACAGGTATAAAAAAAAGAATTGTAGGGAATTTCTAACACCTATTGATGTGAGGATGACTTAGTTGAGATTCTAAGTGGAATGATATTTGGACGTGAAATATGTCATGGAATTTGGAGTAAAACCACGAGTTATGAATGTTGTCATGGTCTTTTGCTACAATGAGGATTTTGATTTGGGACGAGATGAATAGTAATGTATGAGTACATTAGTGGTCCTAAAGTTGAGGAGTACTATTGAAGTGTGAATTCTGGATAAGTGAAGTGAGTTTCCTTGGGCATGTTATTTCCAAGAATGGTATTGCCATGGATCCGGCGAAGGTAGAAGCTGTGTTTCAGTGGGAAGCTCCGAAGTCAGTTTCGGAAATTCGTAGTTCTCTTGGTCTTGCGGGTTACTATAGAACGTTCATCGAAGGTTTTTCAAAGTTAGCGTTGCCGTTAACTAAGTTGACTAGGAAGGGTCAAATGTTCATTTGGGATTCGAAATGTGAAGAAGGATTCCAAGAATTGAAGAAGAGGTTAACTAGTGCGCCGATCTTGATTTTGTCGAATCCGGCGGAATCTTTTGTTGTTTATTGTGATGCTTCATTGATGGGATTAAGAGGTGTATTAATGCAAAATCAACAGGTAGTAGCTTATGCATCGAGACAACTCAAAGTGCATGAAAGGAATTATCCAACCCATGATTTAGAGTTGGCAGCAGTGGTTTTCGTGTTGAAATTATGGAGACACTACTTATATGGTTCGAGGTTTGAAGTATTTAGTGATCACAAGAGCCTGAAGTATCTCTTTAATCAAAAAGAGCTAAATATGAGACAAAGAAGATGGTTAGAGTTTCTTAAGGATTATGATTTTGGGTTGAATTACCATCCGGGTAAAGCAAACGTTGTTGCCGATGCCTTGAGTAGGAAGTCCTTGCATATGTCTATGTTAATGGTGAGAGAATTGGATTTAATTGAACAATTCAGAGATTTGAGTTTGGTATGCGAGGGTACTCCTAACAGTGTTAAGTTGGGTATGCTGAAACTAACTAGTGGTATTCTAGAGGAGATTCGAGAGGATAAGAAAATTGATGTTGATTTGGTTGATAGATTGACTCTAATTAACCAAGGTAAAGGAGGTGAATTCAGAATCGACGAGAATGGTATAATAAGGTTTGGTGATTGGGTTTGTGTTTCTGATGTTTTTGAGCTTCGAAAGAATATTCTAGAAGAAGGACACCATAGTGAATTATTGGACTATGGTGATGTTAATGAGTTTGAGTGCAAACTTAGAAAGGACATTATTATGTAGTAACGACAGTTTATGCTTAAATATGGTTGTCGGCTATCTATTGACAAATTGAGGACTTGATCACCCTTAATCTCTTGTTGATAGTAGACGGAATCATATAGATGGGATGAGCTTGTTTGTTACCTTAATGGTATAAGATATGGTGAATACTAAGCCGTGAGAATAATCACTCACCATGTTGTGGGAACATATGAAGGAGTGAGTATGAAAAAGTGTAACATATTGGACGATGACTTAAGACGGGTAATCAGAGTCGCACAATGAAAGTGTGATGTGGAGTAGTATTATGAGTACTACTCGTGGGCAGTGAGGAATTAATATGTCGGAAGCCTACGTAGAGAATATGTGTTGATCTATATGTTGGATTTAGAATCTAGTGGATGTAAGGATGTGTTAGGAGTGAATTAGTAGTATTTTCATGTGTTAAAATAACTACCTTTTGAGCTGAAAGTGAACATATCTTATGATTTTTAATGGTTTTATGGTTGGAATTGAACTCTAGAAGTTCGATGCTAATTGTAGAGCAAATTGTATCACTTTGGGTGTTATTTGTGCAGGTATTAAGGTTGAAAAGTAGGGACGAGGAAGCGCGAAGGTGTAAAGAATCTGGAGAAGAGAAATCACAAAGAAGTGGGATGAAGCAAAGGCCGAGCCTCGCCAATCTGTGCCGAGCCTCGCCTTAACTTCTGACTTTGGCCGAGCCTCGCCAATCCGTGCCGAGCCTCTCCAATCCGTGCCGAGCCTCGCCTTAACTTCTGACTTTGGCCGAGCCTCGCCAATCCGTGCCGAGCCTCGCCAGCCGAGCCTCGCCAGCCGAGCCTCGCCAATCCGTGTCGAGCCTCGGCTCCTTCGTAAAAAGTGAAATTGTTATAAATAAAAGCCCTAATCCTCATAAGGGGGAGATTTTTGGTGAACGAAATTCAGAGAGCAATCCTATTCCAGAGCATAAAACAACTTCCAACGGAGAATTCAACATCAATTGAAGACATTCCCTTGATGAAGATGAATCCCTCTATGAAGATGGAGAGCTAAACCCCATTGTGTTGAGTTTAAGGTAGTAGTTAACCTATGAAGATGCAATTACTTTGATTGATTCTTGTGAACAATTGTTTAAGTTTTATTATCAATGAAAAACCTTGCTTTTATTTTATATCATTGTTGAACTATCAATCGAGAGACAGGGTTTATACTTTTGCCCTAGGTTTTTACATTGACTTGTTGATTAATACTCAGAGATGAGATTTTGAAAAAGTTTTCATAAATCATCGCGGTTAATTCCCTTTATCTTTATAGTTATTCTGAGAGATCGAATATCATACCGGTAGAGGTGGTTCTAGATTGATCATTAGACATAATATCAGTTTTGAGGATGAATGAAGATAATAACTTAGATAATGTTCACTTGTGGATTAATTGATTATTGCATATGAATAGGTTGATGAACCCTAGAACTCAACATATTCATTCACCATTGTTATTCGTCTTTAAGCTTTTTATCATTCAATTATTATTCTGTTATTTGCAATTTGAGATTAAACAATCAAAACCAATACTTTTAACTCACTCATTATAATTCGACTATAGAACGACAACAATATTAACTCAGTCTCTGTGGATACGATATATTAGAAAATATTTACCCAAAATACTTTCAACAGGATGCCGTGCTAGAGAATTAGAACTCTTTTGAATAATTGCCGAGATGATGAGCATGTTATTGTGGTTGTACGTGGTTGACGAGTATGTATTCGGCGAAGTTAAGACCATAAGTTGATACTATATGATGCTATAATAATTTTGTGCTGTTGTAAGGTGTTATTGTAGATTTCCAGATATAATGAGGAATTATACTCTATGAAGGACGAAGTTGATTTAATTCTTAGAGAAGAGCGGAACTCAGTTTGAGCTATTTTGTAAGCAATGGTATATTGAGGCTGATGAGTGTGATTATAACTACTTGTGTGTACTCGTTCCGATGGTTGGAATGTTTTAATAGATGAAGTAAATCTTGAATTTGTTTTTGAGTGCGTGTAAGTATTTCTAAGTGGTAAATTAGTACTATGTATGGTAAAGGAGGATTTTAAACGAATGAGTAAAGAGAGTCGGAAGTGGGTAAAACTAAGAAACCTAATTGGTGATGATGATTGTAATGAGTAATCAGAATGGTGCAATACTTTCTGCTGTGTTAAACATGACGTGGTTTAATTGATGAATCGTTTCTAATAAGTCATGACAATTGACACATATTTGGTTTAAATTAATTGTGGCACCCTTGATTATATGTTTTTACTCTGATTATTTTATAAATTGTCGCGGGATCTAGAAGGGTGTTACACACCATTTCAAAAATGCATATTTGAACGCATCAAATACTATTTTTTGACGAAATTAAGTTGAGAGATGATTTTTTTAGATAAATTCAGAGACGTATCTCCGAAAATACACTTTGTTCCAATTTTCATCAATTTCTTAACAAAATTGGATAGATAGAAATTAAACTTTTCTTAAAATAGATTTTTTTTATTTCTATAAATATTAATGTTATTTATTATTTATTATAATAATCATTATTTTCTATAATAATTATTTTCTTGACTAATATATAATTCACATAATAATAATAATTATAATTATTTTTTGACTAATATATAATTCATTTGTTATTATTTTCTATATTATTATATTAATATTTTAATATAGAACCAATGATCTAGATTTATATATTTTAATAATAAAATCATGTAAAATAAAATTAATTAAAATATACTACTAATAATTATTATTATGTAAATTATATATTAGTAAAAAAATAATTATTATAAAAATAATAATAATTATAGTAAATAATAATAATATTTATATTTAAAAGAATAATAAAAAAAATTCTATTTCAAGAATTTTTTATTTTTATTTATCCAATTTTGTTGAGAAATTGATAACAATTAGATATCTTTATTCAAAAAAATTTAAGAGATGTATAATAATTTTTTAAAGGGTAATGCTAACGAGTGCCCCAGGACACTGGTTAAGAGATTAAAAAGGTAAGTTGAACATTGTTTAATAAAGTAAAAAGATATGTTTTTACCTAAAATATATATTCAATGCATTGAAAACATAAATAATTAACTTTTCTAAAGGATATTGTGTGTATTCAATGCATTGAATCTAGAATATTTTCTTTATTTGGAATGCTTAACCAGTGTCCCGGAGACACTCATTAACATGAACCTTTTTTAAAATAATATATTAATTAATTTCTTAAAACTATTATTAATTTCTCGATTGCATTTGATTAATTGATTTTCATTAATAAGAAAATTGATTTGTCGATTATTCTTACAAGATTCACATTTTGATTTTATTTAATTTTGTATCAAAAGCAATAAATACATATCAATTTATTCATTATATATATATATATATATATATATATATATATATATATATATATATATATATATATATATATATATATATATATAAAATCTTAACTTATTTAAATTTAATGATCTCGATATGATTGTTATTTAAATTGTATTAACACTAATAAATGAATTTTTTTCAACTAACCATTTTTTTGAATTTTAATAACAAACTAATAAACCCTTCACAATATTTTTCAAAATAACCCTGAGTCAAATAAAAAAAAATTGAATTAAAGAGGAGGCATCACTTGTAATGGCGCCTCCTATATTTTTTTTATCTCCTCATTAATCTATTTTCTTTAAACATAGTTATTTTGAAAAATATTGGTTAGTTTGACATTAAAATTCAAAAAATAGTTACTTAAAAAAATTACCCAATAAACACATGTTAATTAATTATTTATATATATAATTTTAATTTATTAAATTTAATTAGATTGATATGGTTGTTATTTAATTTTATATCAACACCAGTAAATATATATCAATTTATTATTTGTAATCGGATAAAATTATAAAACTATTTTATATTGTTAGTGTATATCCATTAAACCCTTATTTCTTAAATATAAAGATATAAATAAAATTTTAATTTATTAAATTTATTGATATTGATATGGTTCTCATTTAATTTTGTATCAACATACTTTTCAAATTATTCCTTATATATAAATAATATCTTAATTTATTAAATTTAATGTTATTGATATGGTTGTTATTTAATTTTGTATCCACACCTATAAATATTTGTGTTATATTTAACCCTATTTTCCAAGTATCATTGTTTTTGGTTTCTCATCAATGGCGGATATACTAAGCGCTCTCCCGGACGAAGTTGTATGTCACATTCTGTCCTTTCTCCAAACCAAAGACGCAGTTGCCACAAGCATTCTATCCAAAAGGTGGAACCATCTATGGCGTTCGGTTCTCGTTTTGAACTTCCCCGACACGATATTATATCACCAAGACGCCTATTTCCGCTTTACCGATATCATCTGCTCAGTCTTGGTATCCGTAACCCCCATCAAGGATTTCAAAATCTCTCTTATGTACAAATATAGTCAGGAAGATCTCACTCTTGACGTTCCCGGTTTTTACGATTGGATCGACTTTTTGGTAGAACGCGGTGTTGAGAAACTTGATCTCTATCTATGGCTAGGCATGCCGGGTGTGCCTGATATCCCTGATACCATTCTTACATGCAAAACCCTTGTTTCTCTTAAACTTCGCTTTTTCAGTATCAACTTTACCTTTCCTTCTCTTCAACTCCCCTCTCTCAAAACCCTTGACTTAGAGTTTATATTTTGCCAAATAGATGAAAACTTTATGTTGCTTTTAGCAGGATGTCCAATTCTTGACAAATTAACCATATCTAAAATATGGGGCTTCCATTCTCAAAGCACTAACAAATGGGAAAAGTTTAGCTTAACTAACTTGACCCAAGCAAGTATTGATTCCACTTATTTTCACTTTCCATTGGAACCACTTCATAATGTTCACTCTCTTTCAATTTCAACGGCTAAGGTTTGATTATATATAATCTTTGTTTTATTATTTTTGCTTTAGCGACTGTTACCATGACTTGTGACATTTTGCTTTCTTTCTATTCTAGATGGATTCCTATAATCATGTACTTCCTACCTTTCATAATTTGACCTCCCTGGATCTCAACTCCTTCAATTACCGTTGGCATTTTTTAATTCAACTTCTCAAACACTCTCCTAACCTTCAAACACTTAAGCTCAATGAGGTTTGTTCAGGTTCATATCTTAGTTATATTTTCTTAGCATACCTTTTATGTTTTATTCTGTTATTTGCATTATTAACAGGCAGCCTCAGATAACGACATATGGACCAAAGATGAGGAAACATGGACTAGACAAGATGACAAAGAAAATTGGGTGGACCCTGATTGTGTTCCGCAGTGCCTTTCATTACACCTTAAAACCTGCCATCTTTTGAGCTTCTTAGGTTTGCAAGGTGAGCTTTTGCTAGCAAAGTATATTTTGAAGAATTCAGCGGTTCTACAAACAATGAAAATCTGGAATGGTGGACAGCCTAAAATAAAAAGGCTATTACTATCATGCCCAAGGGCTTCATCGACGTGTAAACTAACCGTATATCATGTTTTATGTAAGTTGTAGTTACTCTATTTTTCCTGTCATTTCGCAAGCTTTTACAATGCAACTGTTAGATTAGCTGGGTTGAACTAGAACTTTGACATTTCATACTTTTAACAGTTTATCATGTTTATTTGATATTTCATACTTTTAACCGTATATCTTGCTTCAATATTTTATGTCCTTGAACACAGTGTATTAAGTTTCTCTTGTTCTATTTTACACATCTTTTTAGTTGAGCCTGTACATTAATAACTTCTATATCGAGTATGTGGTCATGTATTAAGTTTTACATTTAGTTCCAAGTTGTTATAGGATCACCTATCCAAGTCACCCTTGTCTTATCATGTTTTTCTTCCTTTTCTCAATTCTGTATCTAATAGATGACTTTCTAGTTATTCCCGCTATCCAACTATAGCCATTGTTGATTCACTGACCCCGGTCACGCAACTTTGTTTGGATACAGCAAAGGAAATTTGGGGGATAATGGGTTCAGTCGATTCATGTACAACATAAACCTTTTATTCCTTTAAATTCTCACCTAATACTTTTTCCAGAACTAACTGTGGGGGGAACCACATTGAGAATATATATATAATTGAAGCAGTTGGAAAAATTGACATGCAACAAATTTCACCTTAAAGCAACACTCTGGACACAAACAAACAACACATATTACGATAGAGGAAATGTCTTAGGCCCATCAGCAGTAACGCAAATTTTTTTATGCTGATAACTCGACTCACTTGCAATGGAAGATATGTTCTTTCGAAAATCCATTCACAATCTGATTATAGACTCGAACTCCTATTTTAGTCCATTTTTTTCAGGTAGATTTAGTTATTTCTCAACAAATGGTTGTAGGATATTCGAATAAGTTTTGAACACCAATGACATGCAAAAAAGAAAAGAATTTTCTTTAAATAAATTGCAAAATAATCAATAACGTACAAAAACACTTCTTTTGGTTACAATAATGACCTCCTATTGGTTACAATAATTTTCTAGTTCGTTTTGTATTTCAAGCCTTCTCTGTGGATCCAACGAAGCCGGAGTGTGCATGGCCATCTCCGGTAAAGATGTTGAGTTTTCCACAATGTATTTTACAAACAGTTGGCATACAAGAGAACCAGATGTGAAAAGAGAGTTTTAAGGGAGAAGAAATACAACTTCACTAATCACATGCCTACTTTCTCCCACTACTGCAGTATATAACCAATTCATTCTTTCACATAGTCCTTCCACCTGCTGTGAGTTGTGCGTGTCCTCATCCCCTTCCGTATTTCCGTCCTTTCCGTTTTGTGGTTAGCGAAATTCCTTGCCTGCATATTTTGTGGGCCCTCCACTTGTTTTGCTGACTCATAGGTTGCTTCTAGAACCTCTTTTTCTTTTTGCCTCATTACAATACCATCCCCATTAAAAGTAACCTTGTCCTCAAGGTTGAAGGAGGGAAACTTCTGTTGCACGTCATTGATTTCTTCCCATGAAGCTTCTGATACCTCTTGCTGATCCCATTGAATTAGGACTTGGTGAACTGTTTGGTTGCCTCTGATTATAGTTCTCGCTTGCAACACTTCCATAGGATTTATAATAGGGCCACTGTCCGACATGGTTAAAGGTAACGGCATGTATTGCTCTTGGAGAGTCCCCTTGAATGCTTTAAGCTGAGACACATGAAAAATTGGGTGTATTTTAGCATGTTCTGGCAGTTTAAGTTTGTAAGCTACAGCACCCACACGAGCTATGATCTCGAAGGGTCCAAAATAACGCATTCCTAACTTTTGATTCTTTCTCAAAGCCACAGATTGTTGCCAATATGGTTGAAGTTTCACCAACACCAGCTCTCCCACCTGAAAAGTCACATCCATTCTATGTTTGTCTGCCTGTTTCTTCATATATTGTTGTGCCTTTTCTAAATTTGCTTTCAACTATTGTAAAATTCTGTCTCTGTCGAACAACTCTTCTTGTAGTGCTGGAGGGTCACTAGCTTGAGGTTCATACCTTACTAATGCTGGTGGTTCTCTTCCATAAAGAGCCTTGAATGGAGTCATGCCAATGCTGGTCTGCAGGGATGTGTTGTACCAAAATTCTGCCCATGACAAGGCTTTGTACCATGACTTGGGATTGTGAAATGTGAAGCATCTAAGAAATAGTTCTACTGCCTTGTTAAGTGCTTCAGATTGCCCATCAGATTGGGGATGATAAGCCGATGACATTGCCAAACTCGTACCTTGTAGCTTGAATAAATGCTGCCAGAAAGAACTTGTAAACACCTTATCCCTATCGGATACAATGGATTTGGGCATTCCATGTAATTTGACAATGTTGTGCATAAAGACTTCTGCAACTGACTTACTAGTATAATCAGTTTTCATAGGAATGAAATGAGCATACTTTGATAATCTATCAATGACAACCAAGATAGTAGTATACCCATAAGATAAAGGGAGCCCTGTGATAAAGTCCATAGCCACATCTTCCCATACTTGCATTGGAATTGGCAGAGGTTGTAGTAATCCTGCAGGTAATGTATTAGAGGTTTTGGCTTGTTGACACACAACACAACTTTGCACATATTGATAAATATCCTTCTTCATATCCTGCCAATAAAATTGGGATTTAATTCTAGCCATCGTTCTAGTCAGACCAGCATGACCTCCCAGTGGAGATGTATGAAATTCATATAGGACTTGCTGCACCAATTCCTTGTGTTGAGGAATCACAATTCTCTGCTTCCAATATAACAATCCCTCTCTGAAAGTATATTGGAGATATGAGTTACCTTGGCCAGTACACTTTTGTATAATCTCTTTCCATTGGTTATCATCTTGCAATGCTACTCTTACTTGTTGAAGGAATTTGCATTGAGGCTCTGACCAAGATATGGTCATTAACCTGGATAATGCATCAGCTGCCAGATTCTCTTTTCCTGGTTTGTATTCTATAGCAAAGTCATACCCCAAAAATTTATGTACCCACTGCTGCTGTTCCGGTGTCTGAAGCGTTTGGTCCATCAAGCTTCGCAAACTCTTTTGATCTGTTCGAATAATGAACCTATGACCCAATAAATAGTGTCTGAATTTGGCTATAGCTTCAGATATGGCAAGCATCTCCCTAAAGTAAGTCGATTTCTTTTGGTTTCTAGGGGCTAATTTCCTGAAGAAATAAGCGATGGGGTGGCCATCTTGGTGTAGCACTGCACCAACTCCTACCCCTGATGCATCTGTTTCCAAAACGAAGGGTTTGTTAAAATCGGGTAAGGCCAAAACAGGAGCAGAAATCATTGCCTTCTTTAATTAGTGGAATGCCATCTCAGCTTGGTCGTTCCACACATAACCCTCCTTTTTTAACAATTCCGTCAATGGTACAGCCACTTTAGCATAGGATTTTATAAATCTCCTATAGTACCCTATGAGACCTAGGAATCCTCTCAGTTGTTTCACATTCTTCGGTACCGGCCAATCTTGCACAGCTTGGACTTTTTCTTTGTCCATTGCAACTCCTTGCCCCGTCACTCTGTGTCCCAAATACTGAATTTCTGATACTCCAAAAGAACACTTAGATAACTTGACAAATAGGGTGTTGTCTTGCAGTATTTTTAGAACTGCATCTAAGTGGTTCAAGTGTGCTTGCCAAGTAGGGCTGTATACGAGAATATCGTCAAAGAAAACCAAGACATATTTTCTCAAAGCATGTTGAAAAATATGATTCATTAAGCTTTGAAACGTAGCTGGAGCATTGGTCAGTCCAAAGGGCATGACTAACCACTCATAATGTCCCTGGTGTGTTCTAAAGGCTGTTTTATACCTGTCTTCTGGCTGTAACAGTATTTGATGATAGCCAGACCTGAGATCCAATTTTGAGAAGTATTTAGCCCCAAATAACTCATCCAAAAGCTCATCTACTGTCGGAATGGGAAAAGAATCCTTAACAGTGATAGTATTTAATGCCCTGTAATCTGTGCAAAACCTCCATGTCCCATCTTTCTTTTTCACCAATATGATTGGTGATGAAAATGGGCTCGTGCTTGGTTGTATTATGCCTTGCTGCAACATTTCCTGGACCATTTGTTCAATTTGTGTCTTTTGGCTATGAGGGTAACGATATGGTTTAACTTTGACAGGGTTGGAACCTTCCAATAAAGGAATCTGATGGTTATGTGACCGATCTGGAGGCAAGGCAGTAGGTGTGTTAAACACCCCTCTGTATGTATACAGCAACATAGCAATCTCGGGTTCGACATCGGTAGGTAAATCCTTGAGCATATCTTCAGCTACATTTGATTTGAGCCATTGAATAGTAAAACATTCAGCTATAGCATCCGTGTTGTGCAACCTCTTAAGATGGTGGAGTTGAGCAGCTGAAGGTCTGGGAATTTTCTCACCTTCTAATGTGACAAACTTGCCATTTAAAAAGAATTTTAGAGTGAGTGAAGCATAATCAGCCACATATGGCCCTAGTGTTGCTAGCCAAGATGCTCCCAATATCATATCTGCCCCAGCCACCGGTAACAAAAACACAGGTACCTTTAATTCATTTCCCTGTATTTTCACTGACAAATCCTGAATTACCCCTTCTGCATTCATAATTTCTCCATTTCCAACCAGAACTCTGAACGCCGGACCAGGTTCGATGGGTAATTTCATAAACTTAGCTATTCTTGGCTGCAAAAAATTGTCGGAACTACCTCCATCAATCAATACTTGCACCTTAATGTTTTCAATTAATCCAGAAAATCTTAGCACACCCATATGAGAATCTCCTTTCATTGCATTGAGGGACAAGTGATGTTCCGGCTGTATGGTGTTAGGGCTTTCTGTAGTTAAATCAGGTGGTTTACTGTTATTCTCACTGAGTTGGTCATCCTCAGTGTCATCATAATGTAGTAACATAAGTTGCCTGTTGGGACATTTGTGAGTAAAGGAAAATTTATCATCACACCAATAACAAAGGCCCTTGTCTCTTCTAAGTTGCATCTCTACAGGGGAAATGCGTTTGATATTGGGATTCTTTTGGAACTGGTTCATAGGTCTCGTGGGGGGTGTGTTGAGGATGGGGGCTGTGTTTCTTAGGTTATTTTCTGGTTTGGCTGAATTGAAGGGTGGTTTGTAGTATGTGATTGGGTTGGTTCTTTGTGGTTTGGTTGTTTGAGTGTATTTTTCTTCATATACTTTGGCTAGAGATACTGCTTTCACGATGGAGGTGGGTGTATGGATTAACACATCACGACGGATATTAGTATTAAGGCCACTTATGAAGCAATCAATTAGAGCATCATTACTTAATCCATAAACTCTATTAGCTAATGATGTAAATTGAAGATAATATTCCGAAACAGTTCCGGTTTGACTCAGTTTAAACAAGGTAGCACGAGGACATTCATAGAGGGATGGACCAAAATCAAGTTCTAAAGCACGAGTAAATTCTATCCAAGAATGAAACGGATTAGAACGTTGTAGCATTTGAAACCAAGGAACTACGTTTTTATCAAGATGCACAGATGCGATAGTTAACCTATCATGATCCGGTGTATCATAGTACCCAAAAAATTGCTCAGCACGAAAGATCCACTCATGCACGTTAGTGCCGTCAAAACGAGGAAACTCGAGTTTGATATTTCTCACCTGAAACGGGGGCTTGTGGTTGAGTTATCCACCATGTTGTTGCTTCGACGGTGTTTGTTGAATGAGGATGTCAAGCGCTGTGTGAATCTCCTCGAACTTTGATGTGTTACCAGCTTCTAATCTTTCCATACGCTCCAAGATTTCTGTCTGAAACAACCGCATCTCTTCAGTATTGCGCTTGATATCATCTTGCATCTCTTTGTTTTGTATAGCAGCCATGGCGTGATGAAAGCACCAATGTAACAGTGCAACAGATGAAACAATGCAACCAAAAATAAAACAGAGATTTACTGAAACAGGGCAAAAGTTAATGACAGAGATGGAGAAATGAAGGGTAAATAATTGCTTAGGAATTTTACCAAACAGTTGGCATACAAGAGAACCAGATGTGAAAAGAGAGTTTTAAGGGAGAAGAAATACAACTTCACTAATCACATGCCTACTTTCTCCCACTAATGCAGTATATAACCAATTCATTCTTTCACATAGTCCTTCCACCTGCTGTGAGTTATGCGTGTCCTCATTCCCTTCCGTATTTCGGTCCTTTCCGTTTTGTAGTTAGCGAAATTCCTTGCCTGCATATTTTGTGGGCCCTCCACTTGTTTTGCTGACTCATAGGTTGCTTCTAGAACCTCTTTTTCTTTTTGCCTCACTACAGAACTCAACATTAGAAAAGATGTCAAAAGGAATATTAAAATCATCTAAGTGTGAAATGCTTGCCCTGGCCAACTTGGATAAGCTTTTGCTTTTATATTCGATATCAGGATCCCAACTCACCACTGATGATAAACTGATTCCTTCAAACTCCTCAAGATTTGGACAGCCGTTAAGTAATTTTGTAAGATAGAAGTTGTTCTGGGCTGGGCCAAGATTCGCCCAATCTACCTTCGGCCCACTTAATTTTTGGGGCCCAAACCACTCCATGTCCCATAAAGAGCAATTAAGTGCTCGTCTACACCAAGCCCAGCACAAGCGCTCCCCGCGAGCTATCTGGTGCACGGCACAGGTGCCCCCCGCGAGCGCCTTCTCCACCGAGGACCCCTTCTCTTCGTAGGGTTCCTTCACTTCCAACCCCCCGAATAATACGGAGTCCACGTGATCCCTAAAAGACCGCGTCTTCCTTGAACTTCGGAGCAGTTAACCAGGACAGAGGGCAATCACGCACCTCCGGTATTTCCGCCTAGGAAACCTGGAAGTCTCCTAGTTGGGCCTGGAAATCCAGCCTAATAGCGAGATCATGGCCCAGCGCTGGGGGCTATAAATACCCTCTTTCACTAGAGGGTCAGGTATTCAATTCTTTCTAACCTTTAGCTCGTACTTGCACTCTTTTGCTCGTCTTCTTACTTTGGCATCGGAGTACCTTGCAGGTACACCCCCTTCACTTCACGAAGATCCAACATCCGAGCAGGTCTTGACGATCCTTCTGATCAGGTACGATCAGTGGCGCCGTCTGTGGGAATCAAGCTTCCCCTTCTTTAACAAACAAAGATCAAAGCAAATCCATCCTACAATCGTCATGGCTGCCAACAACAACAATCGAGGAAATCCTTATCCCTTCCACCTCGATCCTCTCATTCACGGTACCACTACTGAAGGACAGAATCGACACCGATGGGAGGGACAACAGCCCCCTGCTGACGGACAAGGAAGACCAAGGCATGAAATCTCCCAACCCAGCAGGACTGAGCAAGCTCAAAACGACAGGAACGAGCAAGCTCAAAACGACAGGAACAAGCAAGCTCAAAACAACAGGAACGAGCTAGCTCAAATCTAGAACAACGAAGCTGACTCCAGGGACGGGCGACCTGCCTCCTCCTTCACTCATACCTCCCAGAGGCGAGGAACTCGGTACGAGGACGACCAGGAGCAAGTCAACGTCCCCGAGGATGCCGACCATACTACTATCCTCGTGCTTGCGGCCCTCAAAAAGACCAACCGCCTCATCCAGCAACAAAGTGAGCGGGTTGACAGGCTAGAAAGGAAGCGACGATCGCGATCTCCCCCACGAAGATACTATCGATCACGCTCCTCCTCGTCCTCACGTTCCCCACCAAGGAGGTATCGCCGACGTTCACCATCTTCTTCACGCTCCCCGCCCAAGAGGTACCGTCGCCAAAGATCCTACTCCCGCTCCCCTCGACGGAAGAGCAGGAAGAACCAGAAACCCGAGGAAGCCCCTCCCCCAAACAAGATCATCGGGGTCCCTCCAAAACCGTGGTGAAAAATCGCGAGCGTTCCCCTCCCGAGGATAATCGCAAAGTTTCTGGAAAACCACAAGCAAAACCTCGATGAAAACACAGCAACCGTGGAAGGCACTCAACTTCCCCCGGACCAAGCGACGAGGAAGACTTTCGCAGCCCTCTGTCAAAGGAGATCCGGCGAGCCCGCTTGCCCTGAGGAATGGAGAAACCTCCAACCCTGGATCTTTACGACGGGACCACAGATCCTGACGATCATATTCGGAGCATCGAAGCCGTCATGGACTACCACGTGGTCCGAGGATCCATCAAATGTCGGATCTTTCCGACCACACTCAAAAAGGGAGCAATGACCTGGTACATGAATCTTCCTCCCAACTCCATCCACTCCTGGGCAGAACTCAAGAAGCTCTTCTCCAACCACTTCACGACCTCTCGCCGAAAACCGAAATCCGAAGCAACCCTCGAAGCTGTCATCCAGGGTACCGACGAACCTCTTCGGGAATATCTCGACAGGTTCAACAAAGAGGCCGTCCAAGTGCAGACGACCGACCATATGAAAAGGTACCTCCTCGAACGAGGACTCCTCCCAGGGAGCGACTTCAAGAAGGCCATCAAAATTGAGAAGGTGCGCACCATGGACGCCCTCCTCCTCAAAGCCCAAGCCTACATTGCTTTCGAGGAAGGCGAAGCAGCCGTGAAGAAAGCCTCAAGAGGCAACGACACTGCCCGCAGCTCGAGCCGGGGGCACGAAAAAGGAAAGATGACAGTGTTAGAACAAGATTTGTTCTGATCAATTATCTTAGTTTTGATGATAACAATAATATGAATTTTGCTTAAGATAATATGGTACTCTAATCCAATGCAATTTCCTTTTCAGGAAATATATAAAGAGTACGCATAATTCAGCGCTCAGAAGCTTTGTCTCAAATGGTTCAGTATGCAACATCAGAACATGGTCTGGCAAGACATCAGAAGATGGTCGAAGCAGAATCAGAACATGGGTCTATGGAAGCATCAGAAGAACAAGAGAACAGAAGCACTGAAGTTCTGATGGTATCACGCTCAGAAGCACTTCAAGGTCAGAAGATCAGAAGATGCTATGCACCAAGCTGTTTGACTCTGATGATATTCAAACGTTGTATTCACAAACATCAGATCAGAAGGAAGTACAAGTGGCAGGCTACGCTGACTGACAAAAGGAACGTTAAAAGCTACTAAAGGCTACGTCAGTAGACACAGCGTGAACAAGGCTCGAGGTAGTTGACAAAAGCGTATAACATTAAATGCGATGCTGTACGGAACACGCAAAGCATTAAATGCATTCAACGGTCATCTTCTCCAACGCCTATAAATATGAAGTTCTGATGAGAAGCAAGGTTGACGATTTTAACGATTCTGCACCAAAACAACTCATATCAACTTGCTGAAACTCTATTCAAATCTAAACTCAGAATCTTCATCTTCATCAAAGCTCACTACATTGCTGTTGTAATATATTAGTGAGATTAAGCTTAAACGATTAAGAGAAATATCACAGTTGTGATTATCGCTTTTAAGAAGCAAATTGTAATACTCTTAGATTGATTACATTAAGTTGTAAGGAACTAGAGTGATCGTGTGGATCAGAATACTCTAGGAAGTCTTAGGAGTGAACTAAGCAAGTTGTAACTAGAGTGATCGTGTGGATCAGTAGACTCTAGAAAAGACTTAGAGGGTATCTAAGCAGTTGTTCCTGGAGTGATCAGTGTGTGATCAGTAGACTCTGGAAGACTTAGTTGCTGACTAAGTGGAGAACCATTGTAATCCGTGCGATTAGTGGATTAAATCCTCAGTTGAGGTAAATCATCTCTGCGGGGGTGGACTGGAGTAGTTTAGTTAACAACGAACCAGGATAAAAATAACTGTGCAATTTATTTTTATCTGTCAAGTTTTTAAAGCTACACTTATTCAAACCCCCCCTTTCTAAGTGTTTTTCTATCCTTCATTTGGTATCAGAGCGCCGGTTCTAAGGTGCAAGCACTTAACCGTGTTTAGAAAAGATTCAGGAAGAGAAAAACGCTTCAGTAAAAGATGGTTGATGAAAGTGAAAAGACTACACCTACACCTGCATCTACATCTGGCTCTGCTGAGCAATACAACGGTAACAATGGTTATACTAGACCGCCGGTATTTGATGGTGAAAACTTTGAATACTGGAAAGATAAACTGGAAAGTTACTTTCTTGGTCTAGATGGTGATCTATGGGATCTTCTGATGGATGGTTACAAACATCCAGTAAATGCCAGTGGCGTAAAGCTGTCAAGGCAAGAAATGAATGATGATCAGAAGAAGCTTTTCAGGAATCATCATAAATGCAGAACTGTTTTGCTGAATGCTATCTCTCATGCTGAGTATGAGAAGATATCTAACAGGGAAACGGCCTATGACATATATGAGTCCTTGAAAATGACTCATGAAGGAAATGCTCAAGTCAAGGAGACTAAAGCTCTAGCTTTAATCCAGAAGTATGAAGCCTTCAAGATGGAGGATGATGAAGACATTGAAAAGATGTTTTCAAGATTTCAAACTCTTACTACTGGATTGAGAGTTCTTGACAAGGGATACACCAAGGCTGATCACGTAAAGAAGATCATCAGAAGCTTACCCAGAAGATGGGGTCCTATGGTGACTGCATTCAAGATTGCAAAGAATCTGAATGAAGTTTCTCTGGAAGAGCTCATCAGTGCCTTGAGAAGTCATGAAATAGAGCTGGACGCAAATGAGCCTCAAAAGAAAGGTAAGTCTATTGCATTAAAATCCAATATCAAGAAATGCACTAACGCTTTTCAGGCTAGAGAAGAAGATCCTGAAGAATCAGAATCTGAAGAAGAAGATGAACTGTCCCTGATCTCCAGAAGGCTAAATCAACTCTGGAAGACCAAGCAAAGGAAGTTCAGAGGCTTCAGAAGTTCAAAGAAATTTGAACGTGGAGAATCTTCTGATGACAGAAGATTTGACAAGAAGAAAGTCATGTGCTATGAATGCAATGAGCCTGGACACTACAAGAATGAATGTCCAAATCTTCAGAAGGAAAATCCCAAGAAGAAGTTTCATAAGAAGAAAAGTCTTATGGCAACCTGGGATGAGTCAGAAGATGATTCAGACTCTGAAGATGAGCAGGCCAACTGTGCGCTGATGGCGACAGAAGATGACGGATCAGAATCTACATCAGAATCAGATTCTGAAGAGGTATTTTCTGAACTTACTAGAGATGAGTTAGTTTCCGGTCTAACTGAACTTCTGGAACTCAAGTCTCAGATTAGTCTCAAATACAAAAAGCTGAAAAAGCTATTTGAATTTGAAACAAAGAAGCTTGAGTTGGAGAATTCTGAATTAAAAGAAAAACTTTTAAAATTATCCAATAATGTTGGATCTCCTTCTGATTCAGAAAAATCCACTCCTAGTCTAAACCATATTCTGAAAGAATATGATTTAAGTTTCAGGAAGTTCTTATCTAGAAGTATTGGCAGAAGTCAGCTAGCTTCTATGATATATGCTGTGTCTGGAAACAAAAGAGTTGGCATTGGTTTTGAGGGTGAAACCCCATACAAACTTGAACCTGTTGATGAAATGAAATTCACATACAAGCCATTGTATGATCAGTTCAAGTATGGCCACTCCCATGATATTAGGCACACTTCACATGCTCAAAGCTTTCGCATTACACACACCAAAAAGCATGTGACACAACCTAGGAAATATCATGAAACTCACATTAAGAATTATCATGCTGTTCCTCCTTCTGCTTACAATGTTAAACCTAAGTTCAATCAGAACTTGAGGAGAACTAACAAGAAAGGACCCAAGAAAATGTGGGTACCAAAGAAAAGGACTATTTCTTTTGCAGATTCTCTTGGTGACAAAGAAGATAAAAGTCAACATGACATGTCTCCTGGACTCAAGTTGATCTCAACACTTGAAGGGAAGAAAGATTGTCTTCCAAGTTCTGGTTCTTAAATCTGTTGAAGAAACTATGTTTGTAAGAAATCAGAGAAGAAAGCTTATTAGTCTTGGAACCATCTGTTTTGTTTGTCTCTAAAGCATTGATGTTTCGTTCTTGTGTATTCTGAATGCTCTAAATGGTACAGAATATACAATATTGAAATATTGATTGTGGACGAATCAATAAACATCTGGTTTGATGATAAACTTGTTTCTGATGAAACAAAGAGCTTAAGAATTTCCGCAGATACAGTTTTGTCTTATCAGAAGCTGCAGAACAAAGAAGTGAACCTCCAGAAGCTGTGTGTATCAGAAGTAATGGATCAGAAGATCATTCAGATTTATATCAGCACACTTCAGAAGGAGTGTTTCCAGAAGAGAAACTTGATTAGATCAGAAGCAGTGATCAGAATCTGAAGGCGTAAAGTCTATTCTGAAATTTACAGCTGTCATCTATTATCTGATGGTGAACACGTGTCTGTACGGTTAGTACAAAGCGTGCAGTTGAAAAGACGCTGACCTAGGTAACTGTATTAAATCATTTCATTTACCACGTTCTCTCTCTCCTCACGTCACTCATCATTTAATAAAATTGATTTCCTTTGATTCTGGAACTGTTCAATTTATATTTCTTATTATTTTCCTTTTCAAATCCGTCTCTATATATTCTTTTCAAATCATATCGTACATCTTTTTCGCTCCTTTGTCTCTCTCTCTCTCCTTGCATTCTCTCGTTTGAAAAATTCTTAGCCGTTTTCTAAAAACCCTAATCGAAAACCCAGTTCGCTTCTCTTGCTCGTTTTTAGTCATTCTGCATCAATGGCTGCCTTCTCATCCCAAAATGCTGAGTCATCTGTTCCTCATCATCTCCAAGAAGAAACGTTGCAACTTACTCCTGTTGTTGCATGCTCTATTCCCAAGAACAAATTAGAAGTTCTATGTGAACTTATTGTTGACTTTGACAACCTTGAAGAACATGGATTTAATCTTAAAGAAGACATCATCTTTCAAGGATGGACCTCGTTGTTTGCTGAGTTCGTTGGCCCAGTTTATCC
This sequence comes from Vicia villosa, assembly GCF_029867415.1. Classification (NCBI taxonomy): domain Eukaryota; kingdom Viridiplantae; phylum Streptophyta; class Magnoliopsida; order Fabales; family Fabaceae; genus Vicia; species Vicia villosa. Next base: position 38,233,310 of record NC_081185.1, on the reverse strand, counting down.
AGATCTTGTCAAGGAGTTCTGTGAAGGATAGAAAAACACTTAGAAAGGGGGGGATTGAATAAGTGTGACTTTAAATCTTGGACGATAAAAATAAATTGCACAATTATTTTTATCCTGGTTCGCTGTTAACGAAGCTACTCCAGTCCACCCCCGCAGAGATGATTTACCTCAACTGAGGATTTAATCCACTAATCGCACGGATTACAATGGTTTTCCACTTAGTCCGCAACTAAGTCTTCCAGAGTCTTCTGATCACAACCTGATCACTCCAGGAACAACTGCTTAGATACCCTCTAAGACTTTTCTAGAGTCTACTGATCAACACGATCACTCTAGGCTTAGTTCACTCCTAAGACTTCCTCTAGAGTATTCTGATCAACCTGATCACTCTAGTTACAAACTGCTCAGCCAACTGCCAAGACTTCCTAGAGTATACTGATCACACGATCACTCTAGTTCCTTACAACTTAATGTAATCTATTCAAGAGTTTACAAATGCTTCTTAAAAGCGATAATCACAACTGTGATATTTCTCTTACAGTTTAAGCTTAATCTCACTAAGATATTACAACAGCAATGTAGTGAGTTGATGAAGATGAAGATTCTGAGTTTTGATTTGAACAGCGTTTCAGCAAGTGTTTTTGAATAAATCTTGTTCAGGATCGTTAACCTTGCTTCTCATCAGAACTTCATATTTATAGGCGTTGAGAAGATGACCGTTGGGTGCATTTAATGCTTTGCGTGTTCCGTACAGCATTGCATTTAATGTTATACGCTTTTGTCAACTACCTCGAGCCTTGTTCACGCTGTGTCTACTGACGTTGCCTTTAGTAGCTTTAACGTTCCTTTTGTCAGTCAGCGTAGTCTGCCACGTGTACTCCCTTCTGATCTGATGTTTGTGAATATAACGTTTGAATATCATCAGAGTCAAACAGCTTGGTGCATAGCATCTTCTGATCTTCTGACCTTGAAGTGCTTCTGAGCGTGATACCATCTTCTGATCTTCAGTGCTTCTGATCTCATGTTCTTCTGATGCTTCCATAGACCCATGTTCTGATTCTGCTTCGACCATCTTCTGATGTCTTGCCAGACCATGTTCTGATGTTGCATGCTGAACCATTTGAGACACAACTTCTGAGCGCTGATTTATGCGTACTCTTTATATATTTCCTGAAAGGGAAATTGCATTGGATTAGAGTACCATATTATCTTAAGCAAAATTCATATTATTGTTATCATCAAAACTAAGATAATTGATAAGAACAAATCTTGTTCTAACAATCTCCCCCTTTTTGATGATGACAAAAACATATATAAATGATATGAATTTGCGATCAGAAAGAGTAGACGGCAAAAGACAAATTACACAGCTATAGCATAAGCATATGAATATGTCTCCCCCTGAGACTAACAATCTCCCCCTGAGATAAATAATCTCCCCCTGAAATAAATGCTCGAAGAACTTTAATAAAAGACTTCCCTGATTATTTCGGTAGAGACGATCATATAAGCTTCTGCCTTCAGAGAATTCATAGCTTCTGACTTCTGCTTCCATTGGACAGCTTCAGAACTTGAATTTCTTTAGATCCTTAGAACACTCACAGCTTCTGATTCCTGCTTCCATCGTGGACAGCTTCAGAACTTGAATTTCTTTGATCTTCAGAACATTCACAGCTTCTGACTTCTGCTTCCATTCAGGACAGCTTCAGATCTTGAATTTCTTTGATCTTCAGAACATTCACAGCTTCTGATTTCTGCTTCCATTCAGGACAGTTTCAGAACTTGAGTTTTCTGGATCTTTTAGAACATTCACATCTTCTGATTTCTGCTTCCCTCGGATAGCTTCAGAACTTTGAATGTCTACCAATCATCACTTCATGCTAGATTTGTATCAGAACATTGTTGAATGTACCAGAGCATCATCAGAGCATCTCTACATCCTGAAATGTTACAGAACAAAAACTAAACGACAAAAGTCAGCATGAGCGAGTTAGAACATAAAATGTATGTTTGAACACATTATATGTATCAGAGCCATATAGGCTGAAATAATGTATCAGAGCAAATAATGTATCAGAGCCATAACATTATATGTATCAGAGCAAATAGAATTTTGTCAGAACAGGATAGACAATGATATTCAAATTCTATTATCAGTGCTTCTGATTCATTCTTCTTTCTTGCTTCTGATCTCTGAAGCTTGACAGCACTCAGCTTGCTTCAGTTTCCAAGAGCTTATTCCTTTTACAGAATAACGCTTCTTATGGTTTTGCTTCTGAAGATTCACTTCACTTCTCTGTACCTGCAAAACACTTAAACCATATAGAACTTGCAGTTCTTGTTAGTGAATGCAACTGATTAAATCAGATCATTTATCACAGTATTTCTCCCCCTTTTTTGTCATATCATCAAAAAATAGAAAAGATTCAGATGAATAAAACAGAACACATGGAGGAAGAAGATGATTTCATGAAGGTTCAACCATTGAGTACAGAAGTACAAAATGAAAAGATTAGATGCACAGAAACAAAACAGATGCAAAGAAAAGAAGGAAACAGCATAGACTCAATCTAAGATGGCCCTAGTCTTGACAAGATCTTGGCCAGCATCTGTTTAACATCGTTGTTGTGTCCTTCTTGCCTCTCAATGAAAGCATCATACTTGTCATTGAGTGAGCTTTGCTCATCCTGTCTCCTCTGAATCGCTTCTAGAGTCCTTGCAAGACGAGAAGGTTCATCAGAAGAAGCTTCACCGCTTTCAACCACAGGAATGGCATGTTGATCTGCAGCTTCCATAGATAGATCATTTGCAGGGATTTCCTCAACAGGAACAGTTTTGGCAACATGATCTTCAGCATCTGCTTCTTGCATAGAAGCATCTCCATATTCTGCAGCAGGAATCTCTAAGTCTCCATTCTCAAGTGCCTGAAGAATGGCAGCTAGATTCCTTGGAGCAGAAGGACCTTCAACTACTGGTGGGTCAACAACTTCTGGAATGACCAAGCTAGGGTCTTTCTTAGAAGGGTTTTACCTCAGAAAGTCAAATAAGGTCTTGAAGTCTCCAAGCAGAACAGGATACTCAGGAATCCAGATAACCATGTCCCTGCATGGGTTTGCTTCCATTGCAGCATCCAGTCTCAACTGTTCCATTTCATCCACAAAGGGCTTCTCTTCCAAAAGATATCTTCCTTTGAGGCGAGCAAACCAGAAGTCTTCATAATTCCTCAGAATTCCACGAGGCCGTGGGGCAGCAGCTACACAGGCTTCCTGAAGTTCTAAAAACAGAGCATCTGATTTTCTGCGAAAGATCCTCCAGAAGTTCCGCATAGCAACATCATTCAATCCAGAACTTTCAGCAATTCTGAGAGTATCAAAGGTACTTCTGAGATTCTTCTTTATGTTTTCAAAAACTACACCAATAGGATATACAGGGCGGGATTTTATTTGGGTTTTTGAAAAGGCAGGGTTGGAGGTGAAGTATGGAAGAGGTTCTCTATCCAACCTATAAGAAGATTCTGCTTCAGTATCAGAATCTAACACTACCACTTCAGCTTCAGGACGAGGCTTGGGAGTGTAGTTGCAATCACGGAGCAGCTGCTCATGTGATGCAGAGGTTGGAAAAGGAGAATCACAAGGATTGTTTTGAGAGGTGGAGGGAGTATGTTCAAGAGTGGTATTGGGAGAAGGTTGAGATGGAAAGAGAGTTTGAAGGGGTTGTATATCCAGAACAGGATCGATGGTAGGTGGAGAGGAAGGAATGGTTAAAGGAGAAGATGGAGGTGTAAGAACATGGACATAAACAGGTGATTCTGATGAGGCTTTTTCTGGTTCAGGTGTAGGGACAATCTCTATTGGTGCAGCTTCTGAACAACAAGCAGGAACAGACTTTGGTTCAGAAATGCATATACCTTTGGAACCCCTCAGAAAAGCTTTGGCCACATCCTCAGTCTTTTTCTGCTTCTTACTCTTCGGCTCTTCAATAACCTTTGCTTTGCCTCTAGAGATTTCTTTCCTTCTGACATAAGCCTGAACTTCTTGTTGGTTTTCAGCTTCTTGAGGGATATTGTCTTCATCAGAGCTTTGAATAATCATCTTCCTCTTCTTGGTTATCTTCTTTTCAACAACTTCAACCATCTCATCATTTTTGTTTGACTTCTTCTTCTTTTTCTTTTTCTCAAAGTCATCAGATACGGCCTTAACAACATTAGCAATCACCTTTTTAGAAACCTCTTGTTTCTTAGAGACAGCAGAAGGATAATCATGCTTTCTTTTAGTCCTTTCTTCCCTCTTGCGATTTACTTTGAAAGGGGCACCTTTGTCTTGATCTTTAAAACTCTTATTCTCTTCAAGAGATTTCAGATAAACAGTTTTGACTTCAGGTACCTCACTATTGAAGAAGGTTTTAAAGTCAGCCAGAACTGGTTCTCTTATGGTTCTTGTTCCAGCTAGAGGTTCAGGAACTTTGAGAAAAGTGTCAATGATTTTCATCTTCTTTAAAGAGAAGGCATTCAGACAAGCTCCAGTGGTGACAGCAAGATCTTTGATGATACCTTCAGACTCCAGACTTTCAACAATCTTGGAATGTACCAGAAGGTTTGTAATAATCCTACCAAAAGGAATGGTTGTTCCAGCATTTTCCTTTCTGAAAGCATTCCTGGAATCCTTTACTGCTTTCCACATATGGTTGAAGATAATGTAAATCGCATCAACCTTCTTCTGAGTGGCAATGCAATAAAGAATATACCTTTGATCATTACTGATGAAATCCGAGGCATGAGTTGATTTCCTATGGTAGAAACACCCGAGAAGGATCTTTGTCCAGATTCTGTAGATATCTCTCAAATTCTTAACATGTGTTGTTTTCTTGACATTTGTATAGAGAGTGGATAGAATATCTTCCACATCTTCTCTTTGATCAGACTCAAAAACCCCTTCAGGATTTTTCAGATCAAACATCACTCTTAGGATGTTTTCAGTAACAACAACAGACTTTCCATGGACGAAGGAGAGTATAGCTTTTGGTGCAACCACAGCATGTACCCAGAACTCTTTGACAAGATCCGGATAAACAGGGCCAACGAACTCAGCAAACAACGAGGTCCATCCTTGAAAGATGATGTCTTCTTTAAGATGAAATTGATTTTCTTCAAGGTTATCAAAGTCGACCATGAGTTCGCACAAAACTTCCAATTTATCTTTGGGGATGGAGCATGCAACAACAGGGGTAAGTTCCTGGTGTGTTTCATCGTGCATATGAAGAAGAGTAGATGAACCAGCAAAATGAGATGAAGAAGCAGCCATTGATGCAGAATGAACGAAAACGAGCAAGAGAAGCGAACTGGGTTTTCAATTAGGGTTTTTAGAAAACGGCTAAAAACTTTTCAAACGAGAGAATGCAAGGAGAGAGAGAGAGACAAAGGAGCGAAAAAGATGTATGCTATGATTTGAAAAGCATATATAGAGACGGATTTGAAGAGAAAAAAAATAAGAAATATAGATTGAACAGTTCCAGAATCAAAGGAAATCAATTTCATTAAATGATGAGTGACGTGAGGAGAGAGAACGTGGTAAATGAAATAATTTAAAGCAGTTACCTAGGTCGTCGTCTTTTCAACTGCACGCTTTGTACAAACCGTACAGACACGTGTTCATCATCAGAAAGTAGATGACAGCTGTAAATATCAGAGAGATTTTACGCCTTCAGATTCTGATCACTGCTTCTGAATTGATCTAATTTCTCTTCTGGAAATACTCCTTCTGAAGTGTGTTGATATAAGTCTGAATGATCTTCTGATCCATTACTTCTGATATACACAGCTTCTGGAGGTTCACTTCTTTGTTCTGCAGCTTCTGATAAGATAAAACTGTATCTGCAGAAATTCTTACGCTCTTTGTTTCATCAGGGACAAGTTTATCATCAAAACAGATGTTTATTGATTTGTCCACAATCAATGTTTCAAAGTTGTATATTCTGTAGCATTTAGAGCATTTAGAATACTCAAGAAAGAAACATCAAAGCCTTAGAGGCAGACATCATAGATGGTTCCAAGACTAATAAGCTTCTTTTCTGAATTCCTACAAACATGGTTTCTTTAACAGATTTAAGAACCAGAACTTGGAAGACAATCTTTCTTCCCTTCAAGTGTTGAGACCAACTTGAATCCAGGTGACATGTCATGTTGATTTTTATCTTCCTTGTCGCCAAGAGAATCTGCAAAAGAAATAGTCTTTTTCTTTGGTACCCACATTTTCTTGGGTCCTTTCTTGTTAGATTTTCTCAAGTTCTGATTGAACTTGGGTTTGACATTATAAGCAATAGGAGAAACAGCATGATAATTTTTAATATGAGTTTCATGATATTTCCTAGGTTGTGTCACATGCTTCTTGGTGTGTGTTATGTGAAAACTTTGTGCATGTGAAGTGTGCCTAATATCATGAGAGTGGCCATACTTGAACTGATCATACAATGGCTTGTATGTAATTTTCATTTCATCAACAGGTTCAAGTTTGTATGGGGTTTCACCCTCATAACCAATGCCAACTCTTTTGTTTCCAGATACGGCATATATCATAGAAGCTAGCTGACTTCTGCCAATACTTCTAGATAAGAACTTCCTGAAACTTAAATCATATTCTTTCAGCATATGGTTTAGACTGGGAGTGGATTTTTCTGAATCAGAAGGAGATCCAACATTATTGGATAGTTTTAAAAGTTTTTCTTTTAATTCAGAATTCTCCAACTCAAGCTTCTTTGTTTCAAATTCAAATTGCTTTTTCAGCTTTTTGTATTTGAGACTAATCTGAGACTTGAGTTCCAGAAGTTCAGTTAGACCGGAAACTAACTCATCTCTAGTAAGTTCAGAAAATACCTCTTCAGAATCTGATTCTGATGTAGATTCTGATCCGTCATCTTCTGTAGCCATCAGCGCACAGTTGGCCTGCTCATCTTCTGAATCATCTTCTGACTCATCCCAGGTTGCCATAAGACCTTTCTTCTTATGAAACTTTTTCTTGGGATTCTCCTTCTGAAGATTTGGACATTCATTCCTGAAGTGTCCTGGTTCATTGCATTCATAGCACATGACCTTCTTCTTGTCAGATCTTCTGTCATCAGAAGATTCTCCATGTTCAAATCTCTTTGAACTTCTGAAGCCTCTGAACTTCCTTTGCTTGCTCTTCCAGAGTTGATTTACCCTTCTGGAAATCATGGACAGTTCATCTTCTTCTTCAGATTCTGATTCTTCAGGATCTTCTTCTTTGGCCTGAAAAGCGTTAGTGCATTTCTTGATATTAGATTTTAATGCAATAGATTTACCTTTCTTTTGAGGCTCATTTGCATCCAGCTCAATCTCATGGCTTCTCAAGGCACTTATCAGCTCTTCCAGAGAAACTTCATTCAGATTCTTTGCAATCTTGAATGCAGTCACCATAGGACCCCATCTTCTGGGTAAGCTTCTGATGATCTTCTTCACATGATCAGCCTTGGTGTATCCTTTGTCAAGAACTCTCAATCCAGCAGTCAGAGTTTGAAATCTCGAAAACATCTTTTCAATGTCTTCATCATCCTCCATCTTGAAGGCTTCATACTTCTGGATTAAGGCTAGAGCTTTAGTCTCCTTGACTTGAGCATTTCCTTCATGAGTCATTTTCAAGGACTCATATATATCATAGGCCGTTTCCCTGTTAGATATCTTCTCATACTCAGCATGAGAGATAGCATTCAGCAAAACAGTTCTGCATTTATGATGATTCCTGAAAAGCTTCTTTTGATCATCATTCATTTCTTGCCTTGACAGCTTTGCGCCACTGGCATTTACTGGATGTTTGTAACCATCCATCAGAAGATCCCATAGATCACCATCTAGACCCAGAAAGTAACTTTCCAGTTTATCTTTCCAGTATTCAAAGTTTTCACCATCAAATACCGGCGGTCTAGTATAACCATTGTTACCGTTGTATTGCTCAGCAGAGCCAGATGTAGATGCAGGTGTAGGTGTAGACTTTTCACTTTCATCAACCATCTTTTAAATGAAGCGTTTTTCTCTTCCTGAATCTTTTCTAAACACGGTTAAGTGCTTGCACCTTAGAACCGGCGCTCTGATACCAATTGAAGGATAGAAAAACACTTAGAAAGGGGGGGATTGAATAAGTGTGACTTTAAATCTTGGACGATAAAAATAAATTGCACAATTATTTTTATCCTGGTTCGCTGTTAACGAAGCTACTCCAGTCCACCCCCGCAGAGATGATTTACCTCAACTGAGGATTTAATCCACTAATCGCACGGATTACAATGGTTTTCCACTTAGTCCGCAACTAAGTCTTCCAGAGTCTTCTGATCACAACCTGATCACTCCAGGAACAACTGCTTAGATACCCTCTAAGACTTTTCTAGAGTCTACTGATCAACACGATCACTCTAGGCTTAGTTCACTCCTAAGACTTCCTCTAGAGTATTCTGATCAACCTGATCACTCTAGTTACAAACTGCTCAGCCAACTGCCAAGACTTCCTAGAGTATACTGATCACACGATCACTCTAGTTCCTTACAACTTAATGTAATCTATTCAAGAGTTTACAAATGCTTCTTAAAAGCGATAATCACAACTGTGATATTTCTCTTACAGTTTAAGCTTAATCTCACTAAGATATTACAACAGCAATGTAGTGAGTTGATGAAGATGAAGATTCTGAGTTTTGATTTGAACAGCGTTTCAGCAAGTGTTTTTGAATAAATCTTGTTCAGGATCGTTAACCTTGCTTCTCATCAGAACTTCATATTTATAGGCGTTGAGAAGATGACCGTTGGGTGCATTTAATGCTTTGCGTGTTCCGTACAGCATTGCATTTAATGTTATACGCTTTTGTCAACTACCTCGAGCCTTGTTCACGCTGTGTCTACTGACGTTGCCTTTAGTAGCTTTAACGTTCCTTTTGTCAGTCAGCGTAGTCTGCCACGTGTACTCCCTTCTGATCTGATGTTTGTGAATATAACGTTTGAATATCATCAGAGTCAAACAGCTTGGTGCATAGCATCTTCTGATCTTCTGACCTTGAAGTGCTTCTGAGCGTGATACCATCTTCTGATCTTCAGTGCTTCTGATCTCATGTTCTTCTGATGCTTCCATAGACCCATGTTCTGATTCTGCTTCGACCATCTTCTGATGTCTTGCCAGACCATGTTCTGATGTTGCATGCTGAACCATTTGAGACACAACTTCTGAGCGCTGATTTATGCGTACTCTTTATATATTTCCTGAAAGGGAAATTGCATTGGATTAGAGTACCATATTATCTTAAGCAAAATTCATATTATTGTTATCATCAAAACTAAGATAATTGATAAGAACAAATCTTGTTCTAACATTCTGGGCACATGCTGTGGTTGCTCCAAAATCAATACTTTCTTTCGTCCATGGAAAGTTTGTTGTTATTACTGAAAACATCCTAAGAGTGATGTTTGATTTGAAGAACGCGGAAGGAGCTTTTGAAATCGATAAAAGGGAAGATTGGGAAGATGTTCTATCCACTCTCTATTCAAATATCAAGAAAACAAAACACGTCAAGGAGTTGAGAGATATCTACAAAATCTGGACAAAGATCATTCTTGGGTGCTTCTACCATAGGAAAGCGACACATGCCGCTGACTTCATAAACAATGAGCAAAAATATATTCTTTATTGCATTGCCACTCAGAAGAAGGTTGATGTGGTTTACATTATCTTCAACCATATGTGGAAAGCAGTAAAGGATTCCAGAAACGCTTTCAGAAAAGAAAATGGTGGAACAATCATTCCTTTTGGTAGAATTATTACAAACCTTCTGGTGCATTCAAAGATTGTTGAGAGTCTGGAATCTGAAGGTATTGTGAAAGACCTTGCTGTCACATCTGGGGCTTGTCTGAACGCATTCACTTTAAAGAGGATGAACGTGATTAAGGCTATCATTAAGACTCCTCAACCTCTTGCTGGAACAACAATCAGAAGAGAGCCAGTTCTAGCTGAATTCAAAACCTTCTTCAATAGTGAGGTACCACAAGTCAGAACTAAGTATCTGAAATCACAAAAAGAGGATAAGAGTCTTAAAGATCAAGACAAAGGTGCTCCTATTAAAGTGAATTGTAAGAAGGAAGAAAGGACCAAAAGAAAGTTTGATCATCCTGCTGCTACCACCAATAAAGAAGTGATCCCAGAAGAAGTCATTGCAAAGGTTGCTAAGGCTGTCTCTGCTGATTTTGAGAAGAAAAAGAAGGAAGATGAGAAAAAGAAGAAGAAGTCAAATAACGATGCTGAGATTGTTGAAGTTGTTGAGAAGAAGAAAATCAGAAAAAGAAAGATGATTATTCAAGAATCTGATGAAGAAAATATCTCTCAAGAGGCTGAGAATCAACCAGAAGTTCTGGCATATGTCAGAAGAAAAGAAATCGCTAGCGGCAAAACAAAGATTATTGAAGAGCCGAAGAGTAAGAAGCAGAAGAAGACTGATGATGTGGCCAAAGCCTTTCTGAGAGGTTCCAAAGGTATATGCATTTCTGAACCTAATTCTGTTCCTGCTGTTTGTTCAGAAGCTGCACCAATAGAGATTGTCCCTACACCTGAACCAGAAAAAGCCACATCAGAATCACCTGTTTTTGTCCATGTTCTTACACCTCCATCTTCTCCTTTAACCATTCCTTCCTCTCCACCTACCATAAATCCTGTTCTGGATATACCACCCCTTCAAACTCTCCTTCCATCTCAACCTTCTCTCAACGCCACTCTTGAACATACTCCCTCCACCTCTCAAAACAATCCTTGTGATTCTCCTTTTCCAACCTCTGCATCACATGAGCAGCTGCTCCGTGATTGCAACTACACTCCCAAGCCTCGTCCTGAAGCTGAAGTGGTAGTGTTAGATTCTGATACTGAAGCAGAATCTTCTTATAGGTTGGATAGAGAACCTCATCCGTACTTCACTTCCAAACCTGCCTTTTCAAAAACCCAAATAAAATCCCGCCCCGTATATCCTATTGGTGTAGTTTTTGAAAACATAAAGAGGAATCTCAGAAGTACCTTTGATACTCTCAGACTCGCTGAAAGTTCTGGATTGAATGATGTTGCTATGCGGAACTTCTGGAGGATCTTTCGCAGAGAATCAGATGCTCTGTTTTTAGAACTTCAGGAAGCCTGTGTAGCTGCTGCCCCACGGCCTCGTGGAATTCTGAGGAATTATGAAGACTTCTGGTTTGCTCGTCTCAAAGGAAGATATCTTTTGGAAGAGAAGCCCTTCTTGGATGAGATGGAACAATTAAGACTCGCTGCTGCATTGGAAGCCAATCCTTGCAGGGAGATTGTGGTTTGGATACCTCAATATCCTGTTCTGCTCGGAGATTTCAAGACTCTTTTTGACTATCTGAGGGAAAACCCGTCTGAAAAAGACCCAAGCTTGGTCATTCCAGAAGTTGTTGACCCACCAGTAGTTGAAGGTCCTTCTGCTCCAAGGAATCTAGCTGCCATTCTTCAGGCACTTGAGAATGGAGACTCGGAAATTCCTGCTGCAGAATATGGAGATGCTTCTATGCAAGAAGCAGATGCTGAAGATCATGTTGCTAAAACTGTTCCTGTTGAGGAAATCCCTGCAAATGATCTATCTATAGAAGCTGCAGATCAACATGTCATTCCTGTGGTTGAAAGCGGTGAAGCTTCTTCTGATGAATCTTCTCGTCTTGCAAGGACTCTAGAAGAAATTCAGAAGAGACAGGATGAGCAAAGCTCAATCAATGCTGAGTATAGTGCTTTCATGGTGAGGCAAGAAGGACACAACAATATGGTTCAAGAGATGCTGACCAAGATCTTGTCAAGACTAGGGCCATCTTAGATTGAGTCTGTGTTGTTTCTTTCCTTTCGTTGCATCTGTCTTTGTGCATCTGATCTTTCTTATCTTCATGTATTTCTGTACCTGCTGGTTGAACTTCAATGAAATCATCTTCTTCCTTCGTGTGTTTCGTTTTGTTTGTCTCTGAATCTTTTTTGCTTTTTGATGTTATGACAAAAAGGGGGAGAAAGATAAATGATAAATGATTTGATTTAATCAGTTGCTCTCACTAACAAGAACTGCAAGTTCTATATGGTTTAAGTGTTTTGCAGGTATAAAGAAGTGAAGAAAATCTTCAAAGCAAACACAAGAAGCAAAACCATGGAAACTGAAGCAAGCCGAGTGCTGTCAAGCTTCAGAAATCAGAAGCAAGAAAGAAGAATGAATCAGAAGCACTGATAATAGAATTTGATCCATATTTGTCTATTTGATTTGACAAAATTCTATTTGCTCTGATATATTGTTTGCTCTGATACATATAATGTTATGGCTCTGATACATATAATGTGTTCAGACATACATTTTATGTTCTAACTCGTTCATGCTGACTTTTGTCGTTTAGTTTTTGTTCTGTAACATTTCAGGATGTAGAGATGCTCAGATGATGCTCTGGTACATTCAACAATGTTCTGATACAAATCTAGCATGAAGTGATGTTGGTAGAAATTCAAAGCTCTGAAGCTATCCGAGGGAAGCAGAAATCAGAAGCTGCGAATGTTCTAAAGATCCAGAAAACTCAAGTTCTGAAGCTGTCCTAAATGGAAGCAGAAATCAGAAGCTGTGAATGTTCAGAAGATCAAAGAAATTCAAGTTCTGAAGCTGTCCTGAATGGAAGCAGAAATCAGAAGCTGTGAATGTTCAGAAGATCAAAGAAATTCAAGTTCTGAAGCTGTCCTAGATGGAAGCAGGAATCAGAAGCTGTGAGTGTTCTAGGGATCTAAAGAAATTCTAGTTCTGAAGCTGTCCTATGGAAGCAGAAGTCAGAAGCTATGAATTCTCTGAAGACAAAAGCTTATATGATCGTCTCTACCGAAATAATCAGGGAAGTCTTTTATTAAAGTTCTTCGAGTATTTATTTCAGGGGGAGATTATTTATCTCAGGGGGAGATTGTTAATCTCAGGGGGAGACATATTCATATGCTTATGCTATAGCTGTGTAATTTGTCTTTTGCCGTCTGTTCTTTCTGATCGCAAATTCATATCATTTATATATGTTTTTGTCATCATCAAAAAGGGGGAGATTGTTAGAACAAGATTTGTTCTGATCAATTATCTTAGTTTTGATGATAACAATAATATGAATTTTGCTTAAGATAATATGGTACTCTAATCCAATGCAATTTCCTTTTCAGGAAATATATAAAGAGTACGCATAATTCAGCGCTCAGAAGCTTTGTCTCAAATGGTTCAGTATGCAACATCAGAACATGGTCTGGCAAGACATCAGAAGATGGTCGAAGCAGAATCAGAACATGGGTCTATGGAAGCATCAGAAGAACAAGAGAACAGAAGCACTGAAGTTCTGATGGTATCACGCTCAGAAGCACTTCAAGGTCAGAAGATCAGAAGATGCTATGCACCAAGCTGTTTGACTCTGATGATATTCAAACGTTGTATTCACAAACATCAGATCAGAAGGAAGTACAAGTGGCAGGCTACGCTGACTGACAAAAGGAACGTTAAAAGCTACTAAAGGCTACGTCAGTAGACACAGCGTGAACAAGGCTCGAGGTAGTTGACAAAAGCGTATAACATTAAATGCGATGCTGTACGGAACACGCAAAGCATTAAATGCATTCAACGGTCATCTTCTCCAACGCCTATAAATATGAAGTTCTGATGAGAAGCAAGGTTGACGATTTTAACGATTCTGCACCAAAACAACTCATATCAACTTGCTGAAACTCTGTTCAAATCTAAACTCAGAATCTTCATCTTCATCAAAGCTCACTACATTGCTGTTGTAATATATTAGTGAGATTAAGCTTAAACGATTAAGAGAAATATCACAGTTGTGATTATCGCTTTTAAGAAGCAAATTGTAATACTCTTAGATTGATTACATTAAGTTGTAAGGAACTAGAGTGATCGTGTGGATCAGAATACTCTAGGAAGTCTTAGGAGTGAACTAAGCAAGTTGTAACTAGAGTGATCGTGTGGATCAGTAGACTCTAGAAAAGTCTTAGAGGGTATCTAAGCAGTTGTTCCTGGAGTGATCAGTGTGTGATCAGTAGACTCTGGAAGACTTAGTTGCTGACTAAGTGGAGAACCATTGTAATCCGTGCGATTAGTGGATTAAATCCTCAGTTGAGGTAAATCATCTCTGCGGGGGTGGACTGGAGTAGTTTAGTTAACAACGAACCAGGATAAAAATAACTGTGCAATTTATTTTTATCTGTCAAGTTTTTAAAGCTACACTTATTCAAACCCCCCCTTTCTAAGTGTTTTTCTATCCTTCAGACAGGCCCCGCGACACGAAGGAATATAGGGGACCATCTGGTCGTTTCAATGACTACACCCCCTTGAACGTCTCGCGGGAGCGTATTCTGCTCGAATGCCAGAGCACCAAGTTCAAAAATTCCAACGTTAAGCCCCCGAGGCCAAATCCAACCAGGCCGGGGACTGACAAAACCAAATACTGCAAGTATCACAAAAGTCACGGCCATCTGACCGACGAATGCATACACCTTAAAGATGCCATCGAGACTCTGATCAAGGAAGGTCGCCTGTCTAAATACGCGAAGAAGGGAGAACCTTCCCGGAGAGAAGGGCCGAGGAACTCTGACAGCGACAATTCACCAGATAGCCGACCATTGCAGGTTGCTCTGTCCGTCACCCGACCAGAGGACTTCATATCTTCGGTTGGAGTGACCTCCGCTTTCTGCACATGGGAAGGATTCCCGACCGCGATGGTCATCTCCAACGGCAGGGATCCAGGTTCACTCACGATTAGCTCAGTAAAAAGAAAGTTTGACGAGCTGATCAGCGCCAATTCAGATCTCGGCCCAACTCTCCAGAAGTTCAGAGGAAAATCAGACCCAATCACCTTCTATCTAGAAGAGCTCCCCGGCGGAGCCCCAAATGCCACGACCCCCTGCTCGTTCGAGCAAGGATGACCAGTTTCGACGTCCGACGAGTCTTGATTGACGAGGGAAGCTCAGTAGACATCATGTACTCCCATCTCTTCAAAACTCTCAAGTTGGACGACTCCCACCTTACTCCATACGTAGGCTCCGACCTCCAGGGCTTCAACGGAACCACCACCAAACCATGGGGTTACGTTGAGTTGATCATCACTTTCGGGGAAGAAGAAGCATCCAGATAAGTCAAGACAAGATTCCTGGTGATCGACTGCAAAACTCTTTACAACTGCATCATCGGACGACCCACTCTAGCCGAACTTACGGCCGTCCACTCAACCGTGCACCTCAAGATGAAGTTCTACACAAAAAGGGGACGAGTGGCCACCATCAACGCCGACATCGAAGCGGCCAGAAGGATATTTGACGCGTCGATGAAAGGATTACAGCTGATCGCCCTTTCTTCCAGCTCCAACAAGAAGCCGAGAGCCGAAGACAAGCCAGCTCGAGAAGACCTTCAGCAACCGACCAACGTCAGCTCAGTCGACCCCGACGCCCGTTTTACGAAAGAAGAACTGAAGAACGGCGAAGAACCACAATCAAGGAAGACCCACCCCGTCCGACCAATCCCAGACGGCGACTTTGAGCTCGTCCCACTTGGCGACAACCCTGACAAGGCGGTGAAGATCGGCAAAGACATCCCAGATCTACCGAGGAAACAACTCATGGCTTGCCTTTGAGCCAACGCCGACTTGTTCGCTTGGAGTGCAGCTGAAATGCCCGGACTCGACCCTGAGATCGCCTGCCACCACCTCTCCATTGGTCCAACCGCGAAGGCAGTAGTTCAACGTAGGCGTCGGCAGTCTCCCGAGAAAGCAGAGGCTGCCGAGAAAGCTGTAAAAGACCTCTTAGAGGCAAATTTTATTTCCGAGGCCAAGTATTCAACTTGGCTCTCAAACATTATATTAGTTAAAAAATATAATGGAAAATGGAGAATGTGCGTTGATTATACTGATGTTAACCGGGCTTGTCCCAAAGATGCTTACCCTTTGCCTAACATTGACAGGCTGGTCGACAACTCGGCCGGTTATAAATTGTTGTCTTTTATGGATGCTTATTCAGGTTACAACCAAATCCCCATGGCGAGATGCGACAAGCAGTGCACGGCATTCATGACCGAGTCGGGCAACTATTACTACAATGTAATGCCCTTCGGACTCAAGAACGCCGGAGTCACTTACCAGCGGATGATGAACAAGGTATTCCGAGGAGAAATCAGTGACACCCTCGAAGTATACATCGACGACATGATCGTCAAATCCCGAGAGGACACCGACCACACCACGCATCTCGAACGAGTATTCGAGCAGGCCAGGTCCTGCAAGATGCGTTTAAACCCGGAGAAATGCACCTTCGGCGTCCGAGCAGGAAAGTTCCTCGGTTTCTACTTGACCAAAAGAGGAATAGAAGCCAACCCGGACAAATGCCGAGCATTCTCGGAACTCCCTACACCTAACAATAAGAAATCCATCCAAGTCTTAAACGGGATGCTCACAGTGCCGTCCCGCTTTGTCGCGAAATCCGCCCAGCACGCTCTCCCATTCTTTAAACTGCTGCGCAAGAAAGCAACCTTCGAGGAGTGCAAACAAGTGCTATCTCACCTCAAGCAAGTCCTCTCGGAGCCACCCGTCCTGTCCCGACCGAGAAACGACGAGATCCTATACCTTTATCTAGCCGTCTCTAACGAAGCAGTTTGCGCGACATTAATCCGAGAGGCTGAAGACGGGCAGAAACCCGTATACTTCACCAGTAAAGCCCTACAAGGACCCGAGGTGCGATATCAGCAAATTGAAAAAGTCACGCTGGCACTGATAATAGCCGCCCGAAGGATGAGGTACTACTTCCTCGCCCATACCATCGTCGTCCGAACCGATCAACCAATCAAACAACTCCTCAGTCGACCAGATATGGCCGGGAGAATGCTAAAGTGGTCCCTCGAGCTATCCGAGTTCGACGTCCAATACGAAAGCAGGAAAGCACTGAAAGCTCAAGTGCTGGCCGATTTCGTGGCCGAGATGACTTCGATCACCTCCTCCCCTTCCCCTGTCGAGAATAAATGGACCATCTATGTAGATGGCGCCTCCAGCAGCTCCGGAAGCGGAGCCGACATCATCCTAGAGAACGACGAAGGACTCGTCATTGAGGTATCCCTGGTCTTGTCTTTCACCACGTCGAACAACCAGGCCGAATACAAAGCCTTCCTAGCGGGCCTATGGCTCGCTGAAGACGTGGGCGCCCGGGAGGTAAAAATCTACACCGACTCCTAACTCGTCGCATCCCAAGTTAACGACGACTAGCAGGCCAAAAACGACGTGCTCGTCAAGTACCTCGCGCTAGTCAAAGATAAAATGAAAAACTTTGCAAAAGCAGAAGTCGAGAATATACCTCGGGAGCATAATTCTCGGGCCGACGTCTTGTCCAAACTCGCGAGCACGAGGAAGAAAGGCGGGAACAAATCAGTGATCCAAGAAATCTTATCAAGGACAAGTGTAGATAAGAGTGCGCCCCCACCTACCAGTGCTCGCCATAGGTGACGATCATTGCTGGATGACCCCGATGTATAACTTCCTCACAAAAGACGAACTGCCGACCGACGTGAAGGAGGCCTCCACGATCAAAAGACGAGCCTGCTCGTACGTTATCATCGAGGATAAGCTATACCGGCAAGGATTTTCCATCCCTCTTCTCAAATGCGTCGACGCCTCTCAAACGCTCGAGATACTGCAGGAACTTCACGAGGGGATCAGCGGCCAACACCTCGGTGGCCGATCATTGGCGAGAAAGGCCCTCAGGGTCGGATACTATTGGCCGACCATGCAGCAAGACGCCAAAGAGCATGCCCAAAAATGCGATAAATATCAACGCCACGCCGATATCCACTTAGCTCCCCCAAACGAGCTTAAATCTCTATCGTCACCCTGGCCATTCTCCACCTGGGGAATGGATCTCCTCGGACCTTTCCCAGTAGGATCATACCAAAACAAGTACCTGGTAGTCGCCGTGGACTACTTTACTAAATGGATCGAGGCCGAAGCGCTCGCCAAGATCACAGCCCAAAACGTACTCTGTTTTTACAAACAAAACGTACTCGCTCGGTTCGGGGTACCACAGGCAATAATAACCGACAATGGCACCCAATTCACCGATAGGAAGTTCCAAGAGTTCGTAGCCAAGCTCGGCACCAAACAACATTTCACTTCGGTGGAACACCCCCAAACAAACGGGCAAGCCGAAGCGGCTAACCAAGTCATCCTCCGAGGACTGAAACGAAGACTCGGCGAAGCTAAGAAAGCTTGGGTCGAGGAGCTGCACAGCGTACTCTGGGCATATAGGACGACGCCTCATTCGAGCACAGGCAAAACCCCGTTTAGATTAACCTACGGCACCAAAGCCGTAATCCCCGTGGAAATCCGAGAACCCTCTCGTCGGACCGAGTCACCTCTCGAAGAAGAACTCAACGACGAGGCTATGAGGGAAGAACTCGACATGGTCGAAGAGATCCGAACAGGGTCTTCCCTCCGTGAAGCCAAGTTAAAGCAACACATAGCTCTGCGCCATAACACTAAAGTCATCAGACGCGAGTTCGAAGTCGGCGCCCTAGTGCTCCGCAGAAACATGAAAGACTCGCGCGAGGGCAAACTCGCCCCAAACTGGGAAGGCCCATACCGAGTTTACGATAAAACCGAGAATGGCGCCTATTACCTCGAGAACCTCCTCGGTGAAAAACTTGCTCGACCCTGGAATGCTGAAAAACTCATACGCTATTACAGCTAGAAACAAGCTAACACTCCCCGAGCGCTCACCCCGAACACGAAAGGGCGACCGGGCACGGACTCGCGTCATGGTATGAACGCGAGCACTCCATGACAACGACAGCCGGAACTCCCAGCCGAGGAGTGAAACTGGATACACGGGGACCCTACACCTAGACCCACCGTGGCAGTACATGCATGGCAGAACCCCAGCTCGCGATGGGACCGTTCACGCTGCGAGCACTTAGCCCCGACCGCGGTCTCGTACTCGCTCATAGCGCACACCTGCTCTGCGCACCCGGGTCGTACCCCACACGCCCGGAAAATCAACCTAGGCCGAGCATAGTCCAGTAATAAAATACTTCTAAGTATAATATCACTCGCCCGGATTATAAACACTAGCGTCTAAACTAGGGGTGGCAAACGGGCATGCCCGCCCCGCAAAAGCCCGCGAAAAAACGGGGCGGGGCGGTGCGGGCTTTTTTAAGAGTGCGGGTCTAAAACCTTGCCCCGCCCCGCAAAAAAGTGAGGGCGGGGCGGGGAAAGCCCGCGGGCATTCGGCTTTTTAGGCCTAAAAATAGTAAAATCCTATGAAAAAACAAATGCCCGCAAAAGCCCACAAAAAAACGGGGCGGGGCAGGGCGGACACATTAAAGAGAGCGGGCCTAAAACCTTGCCCCGCCCCGCGAAAAAATGCGGGTAAAACGGGCTTTCCCCGCGGGCCGGGCCCGTTTTGCCACCCCTAGTCTAAACGGGCACTCCCGTGCCCGTTTATCCGCTTTCTTATTATACACACGCGTCAAATTATAAAATTATATTTTAATTTAGATCTTTATTTAAATTATTTATGTAATAAATTTTGTTCAAATGAGCACTCTCGTACATGTTTGTCTGTTTTTTTTAATGCGCACAACGTCAAAATTTAAATAAATATTTTTT
Source organism: Vicia villosa (assembly GCF_029867415.1). Classification (NCBI taxonomy): domain Eukaryota; kingdom Viridiplantae; phylum Streptophyta; class Magnoliopsida; order Fabales; family Fabaceae; genus Vicia; species Vicia villosa. Next base: position 38,213,626 of record NC_081185.1, on the reverse strand, counting down.
GTGTAAACTTTGTAACATATAATCTCTCATTCCCTCTCTCTCTCTCTCTCAATAACTTTATATGACGTTAATTTTGATGTAATTTATTGACATAGTAAATCATTATAGATTAATCTCAAACTTTATATATATGATTTTATATGATAGTATGTTCAATCTAACAATTGATTTTAAAAAATATTTATTCGAAATGAAGTTATTGAGGAGTATAACTCGATCTAATTTAATCTCATAAATATTTCTAATTAGTTTCTATAACACCATTTGACTCGATCTAATTAACTATTGAGGTGTGTAACTCGATTTTGCATCGAGTGTAATTTGATCTCATATATATTGATTTTTTAAATTAACTAATGTACTCAATGTTAATTCTAGATCTCGTGCCCGTTTATAAGTTTTTTATCGCGCTATCGTTGAAGTTTTTCATATACATTTTATTAAAAATAATATTATTTGAAGTAGGATGATATATGTTCTCTCTTTCTCACTCTTGAAATCAAAATTAATCATGAAAAAATTATTTTATGGGAATCTAATTTGCTAGAGAAGTTATAAATGAGCGTGGCCGGGTAAAACTACCATTTCTATTTTACAATTGCTATGTTTGAAAACTGTGAAAAAAGAAAATTTGATAGATTAAAAAGCAAATAACCAAGAGACAGATTTAGAACTTAATTAAACATATTATTATTATATAATTGATTTAAATTTGAAAAATTGTGAGATATATAAAATTAAGAAAAAGTATTGTAAAAATATTTTTGGAATTTGTGTTTTATTTTCAATTATATTAAAAGGCATAAGAATATTTTAAGGGCTTAATGAATATGCACTCACTGTATAAAATAGTTTACAATGTCATCTATTAAAAAATCATCAATGTTCCATGTTATTAATTTTTCTTTTTAAAATAAAAGAATTACTTAATTAAGTATATGATTGTGATTGTTTGACAATATAAAATTATATTTCACTGTTATGTACTATTCATTTTCTCATACTTTAATAAAAAAATAATTAAAATGATAAGTTGTTCTAATATTAAGAGTATTTGTTGCAAAAATAATGGCCCATTTTTCATATTTTTCCCAATGTGTTTGTTTATAATTGGAGAAGTCATATTAAGAAGTATAAATATTTTTTGAAATTTTTTTATTCATTTTAATTTAAAAAATGAAGAAAAAAAAGGGTAAGGAAGATGATTATAGTTGGTTATCATTTGGTTATAACTCATTTGTTAATACACAAAACCAATTCAATAAGAAAAATAATTATAATTGGTTATCATTTGGTTATAACTCTTTTGTTAAAAAACGGTAAGGAAGATGATTAGTTCCAAAAAGTTTGATATATCAAAACTCTCTCTCTCCCATTTGACTACGGCAATGGAGAGGTGAAATATGAAACTGTCGGTGGTTATATTAAAAACGAAGCATCGATTTTTTCAGGAATGTAAAATCTGATTGCAAATGCAATTAAAGTTTTAAAAGTTCAGGTAAATGAGGGCCCTGATCTAGACTACTTAACATAATTTATTAGCACATGAAAAGTAATTAAAAAAAAATCAGAATGAGTATAGTTGACATAATCATTAACCAAAGTGTAATTTTTCTTACTTTGAAAAATAATATCACCATATCCAAAACAATTTGTATGAATGATGCTTAAGATATCTTTAGTGGTCCTGCAAAGAAAATTAAAAAAAATGAAATAAAAAATAAATAAATTAAAGAAAACTAATTATAAAACTAAAGAAAAATCACTCTATTTTTCTTATCTCATAACCCTTTCAATTTACAGTATACGGCCAATACTGTGACAAATAAAAACAAAACCTAATTATATTTCAAACAAAAGTATGTTATAAACGAATTCTCTTCATAAATTTTTGATGAAGTAATGGTTTAATTATTTGTAATCCAATAAGGTAGACACAACTTGGCAAAGCAAGAGAGAGATAGATATTAGTTTAAAAATAGCTTGGAAAAATGAAAAGAGAAATATTTTGCAAATGGCTTGTGAAGAGAAGTTATTTAAATAATAGAGGAGCGGTTAGAAATAGTAGGAAGTTGTTTTTTTACAGAGTTATCAGTGTGTTTCGAACCGTAGAAGTTATAAACTTTCCGTTCATTTTAATTGACAATTGATTGAAGTTATAAACCCCACAATTTTTAATTATTTTATTTATTTAAAAAAATTAAAATAAAGGGTGTTTTTGGTATAAAAATAGACCAGTCCAAAATGAGTATCCTCTTTATATATAGTTATAGATTATTTTTTTTATTTAAAAAATTAAAACGAAGGGTGTTTTTGGTATAAAAATAGGCGAGTCCAAAATGAGGTATCCTCTTTATATATAGTTATAGATATATAGTTATAGTAAAGATAATCCGATCACAAATTTCCTGCAGCAATAAACATTCTAAGCACGAAGAGGAAAGTCAAAACATAAACAGGATTTGCAAAGACAAGAGTATAATTAAAACCCGACCAAATTGGCCGGTGATATCCGAACATTACAAAAATAGACGGGCACGCAGGCCCCAAATATGCCGGGCAAAAGCCCCAAAATCCAGAAAGGGAAAAAGCAATGGCACGCAGGCCGAGAAAACACGGGCACGCAGACCCAGAGTATCAAAACCAAAAAATTCATTCTTCCTCGTCAGGAGTACCGGGCACAAGCTGACCGTCCACAATCCTCGGCGCAAGGCCAATGTCATCTGTCTTCAGTCCCGGGTTCAGAAGACCACCTAGCAGCGCTCTAGTCTCCTCGAGCGTCCTGCAGGACAGAAGAGCTTTCGTGTTTATGGCCCGCGCCTCGACTTTTGCTACACCATCCTCGTCCAATACGGGCTCACCGCTCCTCGTCACCCACTGGGTCAGGGAGAAGCTGTCTACATACTTGCACAAGACCGCGTAAGACGTCGTCTCCTACTCGTCCAAATCCGCATCATCGCAAGCATAGCTCTTAGGAGGAAGATCGAAACGGCCCCTCCACCAGAAGAAAGGGAACACGCTACAAAGCTTGGTCCTAACCTCACTAGTCTCGTCCCGCTCGGGCCTCCCATCCTCGTCACAGATCGTCACCATCTGAGCCAACGAAGTATATGCTTCCCGGCTTTGAAGACGGACAATGAAATACCGATCTTTGAAATCCTTCACCGAGTCGACGCAAATCTGGAAAAGTTTACGGTCGGCATTCTTAAAGGAGACCCAACTAAATCGCCCCCCGGCCGACTGCCTCTGAACACGAAAGCAACGGCCGAACAGGGCAGTAGTGGCCCCGATCCCCAGGTAGTCGCAAACAACTTCGAAGGCACGCATGAAGGCAAAGGCGTTCGGATGTAACTGAGACGGAGCCAATCTGAGACCGGCCAGCAAGGCAATCTGGAAACTGGTGAAAGGAAGACGGAACCCTAGCTCCTTGAACACATGCTCGTACATCGCAAAGCTATCCCCGACAAAACGAGAACAGATCCGATCATTTTTGAACGGACACCCGACCTGGAAATTTAGAGGGTCGTTGGGCCCCCGATCTTGGACCTCCCTGAAGGCCCCGTTTAGAGATTCGGTGTATCGAGAAACCACGGTCAGAGGCTCGTTGGCCACCCAGTCGACACTATTGTCACAGTCATAGTCGAAGAGTGGGGTCGGCGGAACTCCTTCCTCGGTGCTAGAACCGAGGGAACCCTCCTGTTCTTCCCCCTCCTCTATAGCAGCAAGATGAGAACTGTCAACCTCAATCACCTCGACGTCGGAACTGCTCGCAGCTGTCTCCCGCGAACTAGCCCACGAGCTAGATTCCGAGCTTGCCGACGAGCTGGACCCCGAGCGAGACCCTGAATTAGATTCACCTGCATGCATAAGGAAAAAGTGAATCCGATGGTTCATCAAATCCACCCTTCCACCGCGACGCAAGTGAAAGGGTAGAGCAGCAGGCGCCGAAGCCCCCTGCTAAACCCCTCGTTAAAGATGCACTTGGTTGCTCCCGGCTAAACCCCTCGTCAAAGATGCACTTGGTTGCTAGCCGAGGACTCACCCCATCAAACTTAGCAAAAATTAAACAAAATATACACGCTCGAGTCCTACGCAGCATGATCGACGGAATCCTTAAACGCGCCGAACATATTTATGAATGAGCCGAGAGAAAGCATGAGTGCGTCGGCCAAACCCATGGGTTTGACGAGCCAAATCATGAAGGCACCGGGCGGTAACGGAAAAAACAACTACACTATTAACCTCTCCCGGGCATCGCTTGAATAACCCGAGGAGACGGTTATGGCTCTTGAATCTCACGAAGAGAAACTGCCGACTTAGACGACAAAAACAGCAGAAACACACCCTATAAATCCCCTAAAAACAAAGAAAGATGTTCGAAATCTAGAGATAAACCTCAATCGTACCTGATTGTGACATGTTTCCAACAGATTTGAACGTAATCCTTCAAGAAAGTGTTATCGAACGATGGAGATCTGGGAAAACCAAAGTTGGAGCCGAGCACGTAAACGGAGAACAAAAAACCCCAAATGAGAGGGTTTAGCCCCTTTTATAGAAAAAAATGCTCGGAATACGAAACGTCGCGTCGGCTGACACAGCCTTCCCTAGGCGCCGCCATCTACCCCTAGGCAATCATTACTCAATGCCACGTTAGCGAGTGGCGTTCACGCGCGGTCTCTCGTCTTCCCCCACAAACGGCTTCATCCGAGCGCAACTGATAGACGAAGATCAATTGAACATGGGCCGATCACTGGAAAAGTCGAAGCTCCTTGCTCGGAACTCCGACTTGGGGGGCTCCTGTTCTGGACTGGGCCAAGATTCGGCCCAATCTACCTTCGGCCCACTTAATCTTGGGGGCCCAAACCACTCCATGTCCCATAAAGAGCAATCAAGTGCTCGTCTACACCATGCCCGGCACAAGCACTCCCCGCGAGCTATCTGGTGCTCGACACAGGTGCCCCCCGCGAGCGCATTCTCCACCAAGGACCCCTTCTCTTTGTAGGGTTCCTTCACTTCCAACCCCCCGAATAATACGGAGTCCACGTGATCCCTAAAAGACCGCATCTCCCTTGAACTTCGGAGCGGTTAACCAGGACAGAGGGCACTCACGGACCTCCGGTATTTCCGCCTAGGAAACCTGGCAGTCTCCTAGTTGGGCCTGGAAATCCAGCCCAATAGCGAGATCATGGCCCAGCGCTGGGGGCTATAAATACCCTCTTTCACTAGAGGGTCAGGTATTCAATTCTTTCTAACCTTTAGCTCGTACTTGCACTCCTTTGCTCGTCTTATTACTTTGGCATCGGAGTACCTTGCAGGTACACCCCCCTTCACTTCACGAAGATCTAACATCCGAGCAGGTCTTGACGATCCTTCTGATCAGGTACGATCATAAGTCAATTAAAAACCCAACGTTATTTAAACGCAAGGTTTTAAGTGAGGGAAGATCTACTTTACCTAAAGCATGCAAAAAAAGGAATTTCAAATCAAGAACAACTAGACTTCTTAAACTAAAAATGAAACCAAGTTGATAGAAAATCCAAGAGAAGTGAATGTGAATGTGCTTCAATCCTTCTTTTGCTGCAGCAGTTATCCATGTATTAAAGTTGGCACTGTCTTCTTCTTCATAATCAAAATAATTAGAAGCTGACGCACATATGAGGCGGATACTTCTAACGTGTTGCTGTTGCACACTTTGTACCAAAATGGACATCATCTTCCTTAGGAGAGATTTGGATTTGCAACTTTTCATGAAATGTACATCATCAAGGTCGAGATTGGGAAGTAAGAGCCATAATGGTTTCCATCTCTTTGAAAGAAAACTTGTGGTAAATGCATCTTCTGTTGGGAGAAATGTTAGAATGTGACAAATCACTTCATCTGGCAACAAGCTAATCCAGTCAGCCATCTTACAAGTATGCATTTGTTGATCTTTTTCTATATGGATACTTATAGTATTTTTACATGTCTATTGATTTTCTCAAGTACTCCATCTCTTAGGATAGTATTAAAATACAAATCTCGAAGAAAGTAAAGACTCAATATCCAAAGCTTGAATCTTGAAAGGTTTAGACTTTTCAATATCTATTTCATTTTTTTAATTTTCTAACTTTGAAAATTGTTATGCATTTAATTTCTTATAAAATTTATATAAAAAAAAAACAAAAAATTTAGTTTGTATTTGATAATTCCTAAACATGTGACTTAGGACTTAGGTTAACAAGACTTTTATTTATTGTTCTTTTAGTTAGGGGTGTTTATGGGTTGGGTAAAGTGTAAACCCAATAAATCTAGTAAAACCCACTCAAACCGACTCAAAAAAGTGGGCTGAGTCGGGTTATTTGGTGAATACGATTTTCAAAAATAAAAACTCATTCAAAATAATTAGGTTATGGTTAAACCCACATCCAATCCACAAAATTCATGGGTTATTGAGTGATTATATTTTTTTTTTGTAATTTGACAAGTGATGACTTTAATATTTTTAATTTTGCTTGCTTTCAATTTCAATCTTTTGAACATCTTTTATTTAGTAAATAATTATTTTAACTTATTTAGGATGTCACACTTCTATTATTTTGATGTTAATTCTAGTAAGTTGCAAGTATTTTATGCAATTTTAAATTTTACTATAATGTAACTTTAGTTTTTACAAATATATGTTTATGATAAATTTCATTGTACATTTAGACATTTGATATTAAACAAAATAGTAATATGTTAAACTATTTATTAAGAAAAAATGTGACATATCATTTATAATTATATAAGGAAAAAAATATTGGGTAACCCACTATCCAACCCAATCCAACACCCAAATTTGTGGTTTTATCCAAATAAACTCAATGATACTGTGAATGGTTATTTTAACTCACTCAAACTAGTGTATCATGTATGAGTTGGGTTATGATTTTGGCTAAATTCAACCAAACCGACCCATGTGTAACCCTAGTTTTAGTAATGTTTTGCATCTTACTAAAACATATACATTCTTTTATTTAAAACACTTTTTTTACTTTTTTTATCGTTATTATTTCATCATAACCCTTTAGTTGAGATTTAACTAATAGTTTTTAAAAAGGAATTTGTCTCTTACTTGTGATTTTTTTAACTACTCCAATTAAACTTAAATATTAATATGAGAAATTGAACAACTAACTTAAAAAAATTTATAAAAAGAAGTAGGAATAAATATATTTCATGCAATGTCAGTTTTTGGTTTACTATCGTGTATTTTTTTACCCTTATAATATGTTTTTCTGGCTTCTTAATTCACAACTTGGAGCATCTTCAATAAGAGAACTTATTTTTGGTTACTTGAGTTATTTTTTAGGGAGCCAATTGCCACATTGTATTTAAGGAACATCTAAGCAATTTAAACCAATTTCACTCCAATGATAATTTGAATAAGCAATCTATATGTGGTTCAATCAATTTATTTTTTACCCCACCAATTATTAAAATTAATATTATTTAATGCTAAGCAACCTACTTTTTGTATTGCTTTATGATGTAACTTACACAAATATTTAAGCAACAGGAACGCCACATGTATCTACTCCAATGGTCAAAACTGCTAAGTTTCAAAACTTATGAATCCTAGTGTACATTAAGCAGCCTTCATTGGAGATGCTCTTAGACACTGAATTTTTCAGTTTTGAAATTCTGGTATCAGATATGTGATGTCGAATGAGATGTCACAACACAAATATCTATTGATAACGATTTATGGAACAAGATAGCAACAGTAATAAAACTTAGTGCAGAAAGATAAATAACACAAGGAATTGTTTACCCAGTTCGGAACAACTTTCCTACTATGGAGGCTACCAAGCCAGAGATGAAATCAATATCTGATAGTATCAATTCGAAGCTAAACTCGCCCGTTTACAACTCCTCACTTAATCATTACCCTTCCTATGACTTCTACCTAAGACTCACCTAGGTATGAGGCTATCCTCAGATCCCTTCAATCACAACACCCTGTGACAATCTACACAAACAATAAATCGTGGAAGACACTCTTCCAAAACACACAATTCTCAATGCTTAAAAGCTTATGAGAACGACACTACTCTCCTTGCTTAACAGCTTCGGAGATTAAAACAGCATTCAGCACCTACATGTTTGTGAATGAACACATATGGAATTTACAGCACAACTAACAATAAGGATTCCTACAACCCTAAAAATACAAATATCAGTTCCACTTAAAACTAGGTATAGGCCAGTCTATTTATAGAATTAGTATTGACTGAATTGGGCCTAAAACCGCAACAAAGAGGCTGCTCAAAATCTATTGCTTGATCTCCAAGAAAATAGGTTTTCCATTCAATCTTTCCTAAATTGTCTCCATTTATAGAGATTGTAAAAACCAACCAATATCTCTGATTGAGTCGATCTTGAATACACATAAGCTAACTGAATATTCCAGCTTCGGAGATTAAAACAGCATTAAGCACCTACATGTTTGTGAATGAACACATATGGAATTTACAGCACAACTAACAATAAGGAGTCCTATAACCCTAAAAATACAAATATCAGTTCCACTTAAAACTAGGTATAGGCCAGTCTATTTATAGAATTAGTATTGACTGAATTGGGCCTAAAACCGCAGCAAAGAGGCTGCTCAAAATCTATTGCTTGATCTCTAAGAAAATAGGTTTTCCATTCAATCTTTCCTAAATTGTCTCCATTTATAGAGATTGTAAAAACCAACCAATATCTCTGATTGAGTCGATCTTGAATACACATAAGCTAACTGAATATAATTTATAATTTGGATATCCAAAAACCGATCCAAATTAAACCGCATTAAATTGGATCGGATTGGATTGAATTTTTTTAACCTATCATCCAAAACCGAACCAAACCGCAAGTAAATTTATTTTTGGATCGGATGAGTTTTTGCTTTAGAACCGATCCAAACCAAATCGTGAACACCCCTAGTTTTTACCTCCCAAACCCATACCCGAATCCCCAATCAATCCTTGTTCCCTGTTCCAAACCCAAACAGGATGGAGAATTAAAATCAAATCCGTACCAAATAGATTTAGGTTGGGTTCAGGTATCCCCGCCCTGTCACCATCCATTTAGTAAAATCAATTTTTTTAATAAAAATATTTATTTTTCAAAAATCAAATTATATCATAAATAATAAAATAAAACAATCTCAAAAAATTTTATACATACATTTCAAATATTTTAAATAATGTCAAAACATGAGCCACATATTTAATAATATCAATTATGAAATATAAATAATAATATATATAATAAAATAAACGAGCGAGTTCGAGGTGGGTACTAGTGTCTTCATTATTCTACTCGTCCCCATATTTTATAATCTGAAAAAACTTAAACCTGAATCCAGTCAAAGCTGGTTTTCTCGCCAACTTCAGGACAGGTCGGATGGGTACCCGCATGTACGGATTTTATTGTCATGTGAAAAAAATGCTCACATCCTGAAAGGGTTTTCTAATCTTTAATATATTAAAACATAATACATGTTTAGGCGCCAACTTTAGACCAAAATCCCGCCTAATCACGTGCATCGCACGGGGTAAAGTACTAGGAGTAATTAGAGAGGGAGAAACTAAAATTTGGGTTGAATGTTCCATGTGATTCAACCTTTGGAATACCAACTTCTTTGTTCGAGGTAGCAGTGATAAATGCATCTGAAACTAGAAAAGAAACACTAACCCTCGTAAGTCACAATGCACCTGTACTTAACAAAATAGAGAAAATCTCTTTTTGTTCTGACCCATACATATATGCACAAAGGAGAGTGAGTTGGAGATTGAAAGAGAGAAAGAGGAACAACAACTTCATATACATATCTTACCTTTGAGGTGACCACTCCCTTGATTCATCAAATTTATTCGTTTGAGTTTAAATTCTTAATATTTCTTCATCTTGTTTTCATGCTTGGTTGAGTAATTTAGGGTTACTGGAAATTCATTTCATATGTTGTATTGTATTAGTAATCAAAGGAACAATTGTATGCTATGCTCTATTTGTATATGTAGTTTCTGATTTGTGTGTGCCTCACTGTTTTAGTTTCTTGCAATATGATTGATGGCTCTTATGAAATTCATCATGTATATTCAATATCTATTGTATTGCTCTTCTTGTTTTCATCTGATATAAACATTGTGTTGTAACATTTTTCAAATAGATCCGTTATGGTTGATGATCGTATTAGTGCATTGCCGGATGAAATCATTTGTCACATACTCTCATTTCTCCCAACTGAAGATGTTTTTACAACTAAACTTCTTTCAAAAAGGTGGAGACCTTTATGGCTTTTACTTTCCAATCTCGACTTTGATGATCGTCGATGCAGCCGTGAACTTTATTCACAGTTTATAAATATGGTTTTTATATCTATATATGCACGAAGTGCGCACAAGCCTATCAAAAGGTTCCTCCTCAGATGTGATGGTAATTCTATCTGCGAGCCAAAGCAATCTGATATAGTCACGTGGTTAACTGCCACTGCAGAACGTGGGATGGAACACCTCGATGTTCATATTTCTAGTAATCAGAATTTTAACTGCGTTTTTAGCTTCAAAAACCTAGTTGTTCTCAAGTTGAGAGTGATACATATTACTACTATTTTACCTGTTGACCTTCCCTTGCTTAGAACTTTACATATGGATGGAGTTTATTTCCTTGAACATTGGTTTCTATTGGAAATTCTTAATGGCTGTCCAATTCTGGAGGATTTTGAAGCGAAAAATATATTTGTCCGAAACTCGGCAAATGAGTATGAGGCAGAGTTTAAACGGTTAACTAAGTTGGTCAAGGCAGACATTTCTAATTTGTCTGTTTACAATGTTCCTTTGGAAGGCTTTTCTAATGTTGAATTTCTTCGGTTAGAAGAGGTATGAATATATATTTATTCAACTAGTTATCTATTTTCAATTCGACACAGTATGTCTAATTTGTTTCATTTTTATTATTTGTAGATCTATGGTTGTGTTCCAGAGTTTTCAAATTTGACTCATTTGGAATTTGTTAGCAGGAGAAACGTTAATTGGTGTTTGTTATACGATGTGTTGGAGAAATGTCCTAAGCTTCAAAATCTTGTGCTTGAAATGCCTCAACTTGTAACATCAGTTTCTACTCTTTGCTGGTACCCAAATATCTTTCCCAAATGCCTTTCATCACAGTTGAAAGAGTGCACTATTTCAAATTATAGAGGACATCAATACGAGTTGAAGTTTGTACAACATATTATGTTGAATTCAAAATCTTTACGGAGGATAACTATATGCAGTCCTCCGTCCATGAATCCTCGGGAGATGCTTGAAATGCAAAAGGAATTGTCGTTCTTCCCAATGAGGTCTGCAACATGCGAAGTTAATTTTAAATTTGTTTGAGTAGCTGCAAGTTCTTCCTAGATGATTGCATTTTTTATTTGTTTCTACGTTTTCATAATGTGTCCCATTTCTGACTGTTTTGTGGTGATTTTTCCTTTGTTATAGGCATGTTGATATTCTAGAAAAATTATGCTTAGCTATCCACAGCTAGAAGATAGCTAGTGTCTTCTTTGATATACATTTTGGAACAAAAAATGGGTGCACCATCAACTTCTCATGCTTGTACTTAATTCTCTCTGGAGTAGTTTAAAAAAACCCAGCTGAGATAAAATCCTTTTAAAACTGAGCACAAGCTGAAATTACATTGGGTATAGTCGCTTCATCAGGAAATACAATTCCATAGTACACTATTTCATGAAACATATAACCATGATAACAAAAGTATAATTCAAACATTTAGAGTTTGAATATCAAATGTGATAATACAACTCAAAATTCAAAACAGACTAAAAATAAGTCTTAAAGGAACTAAAAGCGTCAATCATTGCCACCACCCCCACATGATCCGCTTGTGTCCAAAGGCAAATTAAGCTCACTTGCACCATCATCATCTGAATGAAATAACAAAAGTAAAATAATTAGTTAAAATTATCAAAATTATAATTTATTTTCCTGCGAGCCAAACTTGTATTAAAATAAAAATCTGGAGCTATAGCACAAGATATACCAAACTAACATAAAACAACACTGAAAGGAAAACACATAGCAAAGTTGGGAAAGAAAAGATCTCCACTCTGTCTATAAAATTTGCTTTTAAAATCTACAGCAATTTAAGATTTTTAAACTTCTAATTAACGCATATTTCACTATTAATAAGAATCAAGATCTTTTAAGATTTACATGTACTATCTAGGTTACATGTTACACAGTACTATCTAATAGTATGATGCATTTGTTTTGATAGATTTACATGTGGTTGGTCTTTAAGATTTAGTGGTTGGTGTCTATATTAGAAACAATTGTTGAGAGATTTTCCTGATTGATGTTGTTATTGCAGAGGATTTCAAATAATCAGTTCAGCATATTGCTCTCAATGGTGAATGTTATTTATCAGTCCCTGTATAATTGGTGAAAAATGTTTGAAAAAGATGTGATAATAACAAAAAGAGATGACCTAGGTTACCTCTTGTATTCTGTTATTTTCCATTGTGTTCAAGGACATAAATATTGAAGCAAGAGACATTTGACTCTAGGTTACCACTTGAATTCTGTTATTTTCCATTGCAGTGCCTTTGTGCTCCATTTTCAGTCAATATATACACAAATTCTCTTCTTTGAAATTCTGGGTTCTATCAATTAATGAGCTCAAAATGAAAGGAGCCACAAAGCCTTAATTATTATAGGTCACGATTCCAAATATTCCAACCTAGGAGCTAGAAGAAAATTTAGATTTAACATTTTAGTCTTCAAAAATAAAAGAAAACAGTATCTAATCAAAATTCTATCAACCATCTCGCTACTGAAATTGCTTAAGCAGAGAGTGACAAGACAACTTGGCAAGTTCCAAACTCTGCTCTAAGTTAAATGAATTTCATTGATGAAATATTGATTTGTATGTATAGTGTTACCATAGTCTAATACTAAATCAGCATTATCATTCAACTAAACAAGACTAACTACTACAAACATGTACTACGAAAAAAATGTCAAATCCATAGCTCTAATCTAGCAAAATGACAAGGTTAACGCTATTTAAAATATATATATATATTCTAAATAAATATTTGAGGCACACAAACCAGACAGATGCGCAAAGAAACCAAAGATGCTCCATAACAGTAGAAAATGCATAAACAACCCAAGAACACTAACAAAATCAAACAAAACTCCAAAGCATAAGACAACAAAGTTCTAGTTCAAGCCACCTAATCTAACAGTTGCATGGTAAAAGCTTGCGAAATGACAGGAAGAATAGAGTAAATGCTACTTGCATGGAATAATAGAGTAACTAACTACAACTTACATGAAACATGATAAACTGTTAGTTTACACATTGATGAAGCCCTTGGGCATGATTGTAATAGTCTTTCTATTTCAGGCTGTCCACCATTCCAGATTTTCATTGTTTGTAAGACCGTTGAATTCTTCAAAATATACTTTGCTAGCAAAAACTCACCTTGTAAACCTAAGAAACTCAAAAGATGGCAAGTTTTAAGGTGTAATGAAAGGCACTGCGGAACAAAATCAGGGTCCACCCAATTTTCTTTGTCATCTTTTCTAGTCCATGACTCCTCATCTGTGCCCGCCTGTTAATAATGCAAATAAAACAATAAAACTTAAAGTGAGCTATGAAAATATAACTAAGATATGAACCTGAACAAACCTCATTGAGCTTAAGTGTTTGAAGGTTAGGAGAGTGTTTGAGAAGTTGAATTAAGAAATGCCAACGGTAATTGAAGGAGTTAAGGTCTAGGGAGGTCAAATTATGAAAGGTAGGAAGTACATGATTATAGGAATCCATCTAGAATATGAAGAAAGCAAAATGTCAGAAATCATTGTAACATATCACTCCCTAAAGCAAAAATAATAAAAACAAAGATTATATATAAACAAACCTTAGCCATTGAAATGGAAAGAGAGTGAACATTAAGAAGTGGTTCCAATGGAAAGTGAAAATAAGTGGAATCAATAGTTGCTTGGGTCAAGTTAGTTAAGGTAAAGTTTTTCCATCTGTTAGTGGTTAGAGAGTCCTTATAAGGGAACCACCATAGTTTAGATACTAATAAATCCTCAAGAATAGGACATCCAGCTAAGAGCAACATAAAATCTTGACCTCTTGGGAAAAAGGTATATCGTAAGTAAAGGGTTTTGAGGGAGGGAAGTTGAATAGAAGGAGGAGTAACGTTTATACTGAAAAAAAGAAGATTAAGAGAAACAAGGGTTTTGCATGTAAGAAGAGTATAAGGCAAACTACGGACACCCGGCAAACCTAGAAAGAGATCAAGATGCTGAACACCGCCTTGTAGCAAAAAGTTGATCCACATGGAAAAATTGGGAATGCGAAGATTGACGTCTTCGATGTAATCGTATGTAAGAGAGATTTTGAAAGCCTTAATGGGAAGTGCGGAAATTCGTGAGAGTAAAACGGAGTAGACGAAATCGTTAAAGCGGAAATTGGCGTTTTGGTTTGTTAATATGGTGTTGGTGAAGTCCAAAACGGGAACCGAATGCCATAGATGGTTCCACCTCTTGGAGAGAACGCTTGTGGCAACTGCGTGTTTGGTTCGGAGAAAGGAGAGGATGTGACAGAGAACTTCGTCAGGGAAAGTGCTTAGTATATCCGCCATTGGAACTTTCCACTATTTCACAAGAGAGAGAGAGGAAGAACAAGGAAGATGATGCATACAAAATCACAAGTTAGGGAGGACGAAGGCGAGGAGATGGGGAGTGTGTCGTGTGGCTTGTGTTTAGGCTTGTCTGTTTGTATTCAAGATCTTTTTCGTGTGAGGAAGATATTTTTTTTGTTTAGACATTATATTCTACCAAATACCATTATGCCCCTCTTTATCTACAAGAAAGTTTTATGTTCTACTAAATATCATTATGTCCCTCTTGCTCTTAAGAGCATCTTCAATGGTGCAACTTACATTTGAGTTTTTTATGGGATTCACTAAGCCACATCATATTAAAAGAATTTATTTAATTTTAACTTTAATAAAAATCTGATATGGGTCCCACAACTTTACCTCATTACTTGATTTTATTGAATACTACAATCTTTTAGTTGTTGCATTGCAATGCAACTCTATTATGACATGGCAAATTTTTTAAATATTTAATTATTAAATTAATGGTACAGGTGGAGAACTCAATAGAAGAAACTACCATTGAAGATGGTCTAAGGTGATCTACGTGGGTGCCTGCCTTCTAGTTTCAGTATTCAATTTGTTGTCTCTTATTGCTTTTCTCAATATTTTTGCTTCAATTGTTTCTAAAATCTAAGAAAAGTTAAATAAATCTGATTTCAATTGGTCTTGTCATAACCCAAACCATCACTTTTGCTTCTCAACTGGTTTTTACTCATTTCAATTGTCTCTCATTTCGATAACCACTTATTTTCAACCCTAAACCATTTTCCATCTCCATAACACCACCATCTCCAAAACTCCACCATCTTTAGCGTCTTCTTCCGAGCTTTCTACATGGCAAGACGCTTGGAGAAAATTTCCGACATCAAAGACACCAAAGAGTTATGGAAGGTAGCGATCGGAGTAGTCCATTAATGGAATGTACTCTCCAACAACAAGGAACACTTCACTACTAAAAATAAGACATTTAGTTAAAGGATTTTACATCAGGTTTCAAGATATAAGATGTGAAAAATATTTGTCAAAGGATTTTACATCAGGCATTTATTTCCACTGATATGAAAAATATTTAACTTAGGAATTTTACATCACATATATTTTCACTAATGTAAAAAATAACATGGTGGCAGTTTTGTAAATAAAATAAAATATTGTTATAAAAGATTTCACATCGGGCCAATATTTGCACCGATGTGAAAAATCCAATGGTTGAAAACACATGGAAAAAACTACACGTGGCAGTTTGGGTAAATATTTACACGGTGTCTTTTACATCAGTCGTATATTTCCACCGATTTGAAGTATGGGCCTTTACATCGGACCCAATATCCACCGACGTGAAATGTTTTTTCACTTTTACAAAAACCCTATTTTCACTTTCACCTTATTTTCACTTTCACTCAGCCGCTGCTCTGGAATTCCCACGCGAACCTCCGTTGTTGCTGCAACCGACCACCAACACGACCTCTAACCGCTGTTGCAACTGGCGTCGTACACGACCGACCAACACGCGACCTCATTCGCTGCTGCAACTGGCGCCGACGAGTCTTCACGGTGAGTTTCCTTCGTCTTTTAATTCTCCTTCTTCTTCCTTCCACTTATTCTCTAGTTTGAATTTCTCTGTGTGCTATTGTTGTTCTTCTTATTTTCTTTGTGTGAAGTTTTGCGGGTTGTTGTGTTGTTGAGTCAGTTTGTGTGGCTCTATGCGTGATTGTGAGGGTCGTGAGGATTTTTGTGAGGGAGTTCTGAGTAGGTGAATTAGGATTTCTCACGTTGGTTATTGATGGATGTCCTATGTTGGAAAAGCGATGCAAGAAAGGAACTAGGGAAGATTGACATAAGATTGATCACGTTCCTGAATTGATTTTAACTGTAGGAGAAATATACTTCAGTAATCTATTTAATCCCTTGCTTGTTTATCTTGTTATTTTAGTTCTTGCATACTTTATTCGGTTATTTTAATTCTATGCAGTGACATATGTAGATGAATTGATTTTAACAAGCTTATTGATTTTAATTGAACTTCATTATACTACACACTTTTAAATTGATTACTAAAAAAATCATCACAACCTGGGGTATGATTGTCTACAAATGCTCGTGTCTTTGAGGTATGATTTCATCCTTAATTTTGAATGTGTCTTTACTATATCATTGTTTAATAGCATTAGACTAAAGAAATTTATCTTGAAAATAATTTTGCGTGTGAATAGGATTTTAAGTCTAAATCATACATTTATCTATGTAGACGTGAAATATTTAACCATATATGATGGTCATATGCAGTTTCAAAAATTTGTAACAACTAATATATTATGGTGGAAAGGCCTTACTCGAATTTTGGAAGCTAAATGATATATCAGAGGAGATAACAAGGCATACTTGCTTCAACAAAAAAAAAAGAAGCTATCCTTACCTTTTGATATTAAAATAGCATGTTCATAACTTTAATTGTCGAAATTGTTGATGATAACATTATAATGCTCGATATCTTGTGACTTGAGTTTTCTATACGAAGATAAATACATATCTGATGGAATAAATGAGTACTAAAGCTAAACATGAAATAATTTCATTAGAAATAATGTTTGCACCCCCGCCTTTTGGACAAATATTTAATGTCAATTGTAGGCGTCATAATGATTTAATTATGTATGCATTAATTTCGGAACATGGATATGGATCGTAGTTGGATGAGAGCTAATCACTTAAGTGCTGAGTACGAACATGGAGTGATGGAATTTCTACAGTTTGATGAAATTAATGCTAAAAAAGATCTTGCTCCTCCTAAAAGTAATACTGAAGAAAGTCTTCTTGCGCTTTTTCTCTATCCATGTGTTTGTTATGCAAATCAAGAACCAAAACTTAGTAAGAAAGAAATCATGGATCATCTAATTTGTGAAGGGATTTGTCAAAGTTATACACAATGGATATGGCACAGTGAAGTAGTAGCAAAGTCAAATGTGTCCCAGAGAGATAACGTTAGTGTAGAAATGGATGATCGTCTGGAAAACATGATGCGTGATATTGGACAAGATTCGTTTAAGAGGGCACATGCATATGATAGTTTATGCAATAACAAGGATAAACCTTTGTACCTGGGATGCACAAATTTTACACGTTTGTCAACCATGTTAAAATTGTTTAATCTGAAGGCAATTAACGGGTGGACCGACAAAAGTTTTACCGAATTGCTTGAATTATTGACACAAATGCTTCCAGAAGGTAACATACTGCCAAATTGTTATAGAAGAGAGTACGACAAAAGAAAGGGGGAGAATACACATCAAAGTCTATACAAGCTAGCTGTTGTAGAGAAAATTGTAAATAAAATTTGGAAATTACTTCAAGTATCATTATATTTGTGATTGATAAAAAAAAACTATTGAAATTAGTTGTGTTTTTTGCATTTTGTAGGATTCTCTAGTTGAAGAAGCTAAAAAAGGTGTCTTTGTTCCAGATGGACGTAACGATATCTTAACAGCAGCCATTGGTTTCACTTGTTTTGTTATTGTTGTAGTAGTCCACCGTGTGTAAACTTTCTTATAATTTTGTATACTTATGTGTATCCTAGATTAATAGTTTTGTAAATCAATTGTTCATTTTGAAGAATATATATATATATATATATATATATATATATATATATATATATATATATATATATATATATATATATATATATATATATATAGCAATGAAATTATCCTTCACTAGTTAGAAAAATATGAAAATAGTTACCTAAATGTGGTTTGTGTGGTGTGGGAAAAATATGAAAAATAGCGACCTAACTGTGGTCTGTGTGGTATTGGAAAAATATGAAAAATTAGGTACAAAAAAATTACAGGAAAAATACCTAGGATTCGCTAAAAAGTAGCAAACATATTACATCGGGCCATTGGGGGAACAGATGTAAAAACCTATATATTACATTGGGCAACTGGTAAAACCGATGTTAAAAACAATATATCACATCGGTCCGTTGAAGCCACCGATGTAAAATATGGCATTTTCTTTAAATGGATTTTTTTCACATCAGACGTAACATTCAACCAATGTGGTATGTGTATTTTTCACGGCCCGATGTAAAATGTCTCTGATTTACTACATCGCTTGGATTTACATCGGACCCTGGCCCGATGTAAAAGTTACTTTTCGCCCGATGTAAAAACTATTTTCTACACTAGTGCTTTGAAATGATTTTCGTTGACAAAGAGGTAACATTCAACACTATTAGCTAGCTTCGAGGTTTAAAAAGTTATATGTTTGTGGCACTTATCTTTGTCTTCAAATAGTACTTCAGTTTTGGTTAAAATAAGTACTTACTTTGCTTTGTTATATTTCCCTTGTGTTTGAAA
This sequence comes from Vicia villosa, assembly GCF_029867415.1. Taxonomy (NCBI): domain Eukaryota; kingdom Viridiplantae; phylum Streptophyta; class Magnoliopsida; order Fabales; family Fabaceae; genus Vicia; species Vicia villosa. The sequence goes on along the minus strand of NC_081185.1, from coordinate 38,194,576 downwards.
AGTTATTAATGTTTTATGAAATGAGTAGATTTTGTGCATGTACTGAAGGAAAATTTTGAACTTACTTGGCTTTGTAGTTGTATTCTGTTTCAAAAGTTATATGTTTGTGGTACTTCCCATTGTCTTCAAATAGTACTTAAGTTTTGGTTAAAATGAGCACTTATTTTGCTTTGTTATACTTCCCTTGTGTTTGAAAAGATATTAATGTTTCCTGAAATGAGTAGATGTTGTGCATGTACTGAAGGAAATGTTTTGCGTTCGATCTTATGTTTTGCGTTTGAACTTGTGTTTTGCGTTTGAACTTATGTTTTGTGTTTTACATTTAATATATTTCACAGGGGGTGATATCCACGTTGTTGTTCCAACTATATATATATATATATATATATATATATATATATATATATATATATATATATATATATATATATATGATCGCATACAATGACAATTTTGAATTGGACCAAACGTACAATGTATCAAACTTTGCAGTTCAGCCAAATAACTTGGTCTTTAAACCATCCACCAACAAGTAATTTGGTGAAATTTACTGGAGGAACTTCTGTTTACTTTAAGTTTTTGTTCTCTATTATGTTTCATTTTTGTGTGTTTGGTTTAGTAAGTTTGTGGAGATTCAATTTGACTATAAGAGAAGATTATATGGAGTTGCTATCAAAATTTATTTGCGGAAAAGATCATAAATGTGTCAGTTCAACAAAACCAAACAAGATTCATATTGTTGAGCTTTTTTACTGTGTAAAATATAAATATAATTATAAAAAACTAATCTGTGTAAAATATAAAATTAATAAGTATACAATTTTTTTGTCTTATGTAAAAAAAATATAAATGATTTTATTAATTTGAAAATAATGAAGAGTGTTGATATATGTGCATCATAGCCTAGGTAGTTTGTGGAAAAGAAGGCTATTATATCATGATAATAGTTGGATAGTTGGAGAAAGATAAATATTTAATAGATGTGGATGTGATGGAGTGTATAGTCATGTCATGGTTATTTAGTGGAGAAGATAAAACTAATAGTTAAGAATATTTGTCGACTCCTACTTGCTGCTATCACCATCAACACAGTTTGTATTGACTTTTTTTCTTAAGGTACAATTACCTTTTCCAATAACGTACAATTATTTCCGACTTTAAAATAAATTAATAGCAAGTATGTGTCAATCCTACACTATATAAACTATTTTTCCACCAATCACAATATAAAACAACTTGCATGTTGAAGTTCTAACATAATTTACATATACGCTACAAAATTGGAATGAAAAAACTAAATAAATATTTTTTAACATCCCAACATAAAATGACTTCAATGTACATATAAAAGATGATGTAGTAAAGATTGATTGGATATAGTATCTCTTAAGAGAAGAAAGAGAAGAAAAAATTGACTATTTTGTAATAGAAATAAACTTTGCGTGTGAAATAAACTTTTTGTTATAATAATAATAAAATTAAAATAAACTTTGAAAATAATAAAAATTAATGCAATTAAATTGAATTAAGTACCATAATACCTTACTATTCTTATTACAATAGTTATTATGAATGAATCTGGTTTGATTTTTTATTAAAAAAATATCATTGTATTGAATTCTCTTATTAATTTTATGTATTAAATATTTAATTTTTTTTACGGGTACCAGACATTTTTCTATACATTCAATTATTATTTTTTCATGGATACCAGACTTTTTTCTATTAAAAATATATATCTGAAACAAATGCGCGTCTCGTACCAGAACCCGTGCGAACGCACTAGTTTGATGGAATACCATAAGTAGCAGACGCTAAAAGTAAAGAACCTGCGTGTTATTTGATTTTTCCTGCTTAGACTTTAGACATTATTTGATCCAAGTATGTTTCATCTAATTAAAGATTGAGTGTTAAAAAGCGAGTATTCTTAATGAATGATTGTTTGTTGATTGTTTAATCATAATATGTTGTTTATTTCAATTTATCATTAGAGTTTGTTTAGTTGATACTAAAGATTGCTTAAAATAAGAAATGTTACTCAAATAAGTAATCACAAGAACATATTGCTTGTCAATAAAATATTATTTCTCATGAAAAAGGGAATTATTTTTTACACATAAAAAAATATTATTTTTAATACAAATAAAATAATATATATTTGGTGGAGTCAATTTAGACTGCTTATTTATAATCACCATTGGAGTAAAATATTGATAAAAATTGTTTATGAATTTTTTAGATGCAATGTGGCACTTTGGATAGGGGTGTAAGCGGATCAGAAAAATTCAATTAAATCAATAATTCAAACCAAACCAAATCGATTGTTATTAGCAATAATAAATATGAACAATCCTAAAAATTTTCAAATATACATTTCAAATACTACAAATAATAAAGTTCAAACCAAAATATCAATGTGTTAACAAAACAATTAATTTTTATATTATTATAATCAAATATTTCAAATTATCAATTAGGCTGGTTCAACATGAGTAGTAGTGTCCATGTTACCCATCACATTCTCATATTGTTAAATTGAGGAAAACTCAAACATGAACCTAGTTAAAGCGGATTTTCTCTGTCAAACTTGAGGCGGGTTCGAGCAAGTATGGGTTTTATTGTCATATCTAATTATGGATCTGCAATATTTATCATTTTCAGTTATCGGAGTTATTAATACAGAATGTGGTCATAAATCCTAATTACACAGTCCTATTATGTTTTGACTAAATTTAGAGTATTGCCGACTATGAATGATCCAATAGACTTGAGTAAGATTTGGTTGAGTCGTGTTCGACTATGTTCATATTCAACTAACGTTGCCTCACTTGAGGGAACTTTGGCTAACCCTAAAATTACTTGTTTTCTGATTTTGATTTTGAATGACACTATAATTATTTTTTGGTGTAAGCAATTTCATATATACATATTAAGAGATAGATAAAAAAATGCATGCCTTAATATGATCCATGTGGTCCATAGTAACCAATTATGGCAAAGAATTAAAATATATAAAGAATAGGAAATGAACTATCATCGTGGCCTTTTAGATTTTAGGATTTCTGTTTTGATCACATGTTAACTATCTAATGAGACAATAGAAATAACATAAATGTCGAACTCATCACGACTTATTCAAAATAAAGTTCAACAACAATTTAGCAGTAGTTAGACCATAATTTATATTCATCGTAATTCAAAAATAATTGATCATGTTGATTCATAATAAATCATAAATGTTATATACTTTAAAAAAAGGGATAAATAACTGTTACCCCCTGCCATTAGAGCGAGTTTTGATTTACGCCCCCTTAAAAAAAATTTGAGATTCCCCCCTCGTAACTCCTAGATTCCAATTGCAGACCCCCCTTTGTCACTATATCGCTGACTGTGTCCTACGTGGCGCTGACTGTGTCCTACATGGATTTTTTAAAATATTTTTTTATTTATTTTAATTATGATTTGGCAAATTATTTATTATTATTTTAAGTTTGTAAAATTTAATAAGTTATTTTTTTCCCAAAATTTTGCAAGCAGTGGGTATTGAACCAATGTCTTTAATGTTATAGGCAGAGGAAACATCCACTAGGCTAACTAATTTTGTTGTGTTTATTGTTTGAACTGAACTGATATATTATACAGTTTCAGTAATATATATAGTTTTTTCTATCGTTAATATATATAGTTTTTTCTCTCTTGCTAAATTTATGTCTTTTCTAACTTGTAAAAAGCAATTGGAGTTCAAGTAGAAGAAGTTACGGTAAGTTTTCTAACTTGTAAAAAGCATATGAAATTCAAGTAGAAGAAGTTACAGTAAGTTTTATTAGAATCTTTCTCAAATTATGCTTTTGTATTTTACTTCCTATTGGTACAAATTATCTATTTTTCATGGCATATATATTTCAATTTTAAAGTAATCTAGATTGTTATGTTATTGAAATCATAGTTGGATGAATTTATTGTTATTAACTTTTAATTTATGATTATATAATTTGTAGAAGAAAATGGAGATCAATGAATGTCAAACTATTGAAAGTGATGAATATAAAGACATTTTTCTTCATCAAGTTGTGAATAACAAAGATGAAGCTTATAACTTATATCAATCACATGCCTTCAAGATAGGTTTTAGTGTAAGAAAGGGGAAAGAGTTATATTATGATAATGAGAAAAAAATCACACGTTTCAAAGAGTTTTATTGTTCCAAGCAAGGATTTAAGAATAATGAATTTCAAGGAGAAATGACTTATGAAAAAGCAAATTCAAGAACAAATTGTAAAGCTATGGTGAGATTTAATGTGAGTAAGGAAGGGGTGTGGAAAATCACAAAGTTGGTACTAGATCACAACCACGAACTCGTACCACCTGAGCAAAGGCATATGTTGCGCTCTATGAGAAAAATGTCGAATGTTAAAGGAGGTCTTATAAAGTCCATGGTGAATGCTGGTATAGGAGTTACAAATATTTGGAATTATTTAGGGGAAGAGGTTGGTGGATATAAAAATCTGGGTGTAACATTGAAAGATATGCATAATTATGTTTATACTGAGAAATTGAAGTTGATCGAAGCTGGGGATGCTCAATCTTTAGTGAATCACTTACAAAATAGACAAGCAGAAGATCCTATGTTCTATTACAGTGTGCAGCTAGACCAAGAATCACGTTTGACTAATGTGTTTTGGAGAGATGGAAAATCTAAAGTTGATTATGATTGTTTTGGAGATGTTGTGATTTTTGACACTACTTATCGTACCAATAAGTATAATTTGATTTGTGCCCCATTTGTTGGTGTAAATCATCATTGGCAAAATGTCATGTTTGGTTGTGCCTTGTTATTTGATGAAACTACAGTTTCTTTTAATTGGTTGTTCAAAGCATTTTTGGAGAGTATGGGAAATCAAAATCCAAAAACAATATTTACAGATCAAGATGCATCTATGTGCAAAGCAATTGGAGAAGTTATGCCAAATTCATGTCATCGATTATGTTTGTGGCATATTGCAAAAAATGCTCCTTCGCATTTAGGATCTCTCAATTCTAATTACAAGTTTCAAAGTTTATTTAACAAATGCATGAAAGGCTGTGATTCTGAAGAAGAATTTGAAATCACTTGGAATGAGATGGTGAATTCATATCAACTTCACGATCACCAATGGTTATGTAACATGTATAAAATTCGCCACAAGTGGAGCACAGCTTATAGTAAAAATGTATTTTCTGCTGGTATATTATCATCTCAAAGGAGTGAGAGTACAAATAGTGTATTAGGGGAGATTGCAGGAAAAACAACATGTCTCACACAATTTTTGGTGGCATTTGAGAAAATGGTGAAAAAATGGCGACAATCAGAAGTTGAGAAGGAATTTAAAAATAGTCAAAGTGCACCTTCTCTTGTTATAAATAACAGTGAAACTTTACGACATGCATCGAAGGTATATACTCACAAAATATTTAAGCGTTTTTTAAATGAGTATCTTGATGGGACAGGTGGAAGCACTTCTGATGAGATTCGCCGATGTGATAATATGTCATACCATGAAGTCATGTCGAACACTACGCCAAGTAAAAAGTATATGGTGACTTTGGACTGTTCAACTTCAATGATCAATTGTAGCTGTCACAAGTTTGATTCTATGGGAATTCTATGCAGTCATGCTTTACGGATTTACAACATCAAAGGTATTTTAAAAGTACCCGACCACTACATCTTAAGAAGATGGTCAAAAAGTGCTAGGTGTGTGATTTATGAGCATATAAATATGAGAATAGAAGAAGATTCAAGCTCTAGTTCAACTACATGTGATGATGATGCCAGTCTTCTTTATCGTAATTCTATTATGAAGTCTTTCTATAATTTAGTTTTGGAAAGTCAAGATGACAAAAAAGCACAAAAAGTTATGTGGGAATTACTTGATATTGGAGTTGAGAGGGTTCGACAATGTGTTGTTAAGCACAATTTAAATTTAAATGAAGAAAACATTCAAAGTGATTTCTTGTTAAATGAGGAGAATGAGAACTCTGTAATTTTAAATCCTCTTTTGGCAAAAACAAAAGGAATGTCTAATGTTCGGAAAAAAGGACATTTTGAGAAAAAGAAACGATCAACTGCAAAAGTAAAAAAAAATAAAGGTGAATGATTCAATATTTATTTTAAAATATTATTATAGTTATATGTTTAATGTGGGAAGTTGTTAATATTTATCTTATTTTTCAGAGAAACATATTGGAGGCAGTTTTAATGCAGGTAATTCTCTGGAAGATGGACTAACATATTTGGATTATTATCAATGTAGTATTCCTTGTAACTATATGTTGACTAACATTATATTTATATCCTTTGATAGCAAAATCTTTCAAGTTGGAGTTTAAATACTCCATCGACTTCTTTAACTACATTGTTACAAGGGATGAACTCACATAATTATTTAAATCAGGTACATAGATAATCATATATTCTTGTTTATTTTAATACTATATCTTAAATTCTAATTTATCACTAATATTAGTGATTTTTTGTTGTTATAGGAATCTTATCATTTTGGTTGGATACCTCCAAATAGAAAATGAGCTTCAGATATCACAATACACTTTAGTGTTAGAGAAAGTCTAGTTTGTTTTGGTATTGTGGATGGTGGAGGTGTGTGGTGTTTTTTATTACTCCAAACTATTCCAAGTGCAAATACTGCCTGGATTGGACTGTGAATCAGCTGTCTAGATTACCTTCAATTTGGTTCTTTCTCAAGTTCAGCTTCTATACAAGTATCCGATTTGATTGGCACAACAACTTTTCAGAATTGCAGGACCATAGTTTTTTTTCAAATAATTTATAGTTGTTCATCTTTTAGTAGGCAGCTTACTTTGATTTAGGCTTTTAGTTTTTAGATGAGATGTTAATTCTAATATTCAATCTTTTGATTCTAGTGATGGCAGGCTGTTTTTTCATTTAAGTTTAAGTGTTTTTTTTTTAGATTTTACTCAGGTTTAATTTTAGTGGGATGTACTCTTGTAATGATTATGCATGTCTTATGCTTTTATTCATTTTTAATAGTAAATTTTTTTGCCATTTTGATCAGGTTGTTTTTCATTTAAGTTTAAGTATTTTTTTATAAATGCATACCGACTTCATGAACGGGGCAATATACATAGAGATTAATCTTTTCAACGTAAATATTGCATTCACGTGTACTATTGCATTATCATGCTTTTCATCATAAAACTGAAATAGAATGAATTGAAATACACAGCTGGCTTACAATGGAAAGCTCCAAGAAAAATATATGCAAAAGAGGGATAATGAAAAAAAAAAACACATAAAAGTAATGAAAGTATGTCAGAATTTTTTTGAAGAACTTAACTAAATATTCAATTTAAGAGCTTATATCCATTATCTAATTTTTTAGGTTTAAGTAAAAATCAATGTATAAAATCAACTTTTCAAAGTTTGAATATTTGTTTATGGTCTCAGATCTATTTTTTCTCTATCAAATTTCTCATTTGTAATCATGTTATTACTGTATTATAATTTATATGCATTCATTATAATAAAAGAGAAAGATGAGAAAATGGTGTACGCTATAATTTCTCAGGAGAGAGAACATGGTTGAATTGGAGCAGTTTTTTAATGCTATTATTTCTCAAATAAATTACATGTGTTATTAAATTTTTAATTAACTAAAATAATGAAACGTGGTTCTATTTTTTTAATCAATTTTTAATTATAAATAAAATTAATGATTTGTCTTAATTCTATTGGTTGTGCGCCTAAGAAAAAGGATTTAGGTACGTGACCACACAAGAATTTCTCTCAGTAATATATATAGTTTTTTCTAACGTTAATATATATAGTTAATAAGCAACATTTTTTCTAACGTTAATATATATAGTTTCAGGAATATAATATTTGTTCTAACGTTAACATTTTTTTTATAATATATATATATATAGGGAATGTATCAAGTAAGAGGGTTTTTAAATAAGAGATAAGAGTATTCAATGCTAACCATTAGATTAATCAAGAGAGAGAAATAATAATTATATTAATATTTTAATTAATAATTTAATTTCTCTCTCTTGATTAATCCAATAGTTAGGATTGAATGCTCTTATCTCTTATTTAAAAATCCCTCCTACTTGATACATCCCCTATATATATATATATATATATATATATATATATATATATATATATATATATATATATATATATATATATATATATATATATATATATATATATATATATATATATATATATATATATATATATTATATTAACGTTTTAATAAATTATATTTTATATTTATAATTTTAAACTAACTAACATTATTTATAAACTAACATTTTTTATAAACTAACAAACATTTTTTATAAATTAACAAACTGCATGATTTTGAATAATTAAATTTATGAACTAACATAATTTATTATTATATTAATGTTTTATTATAGTGTATATATTAACGTTTTTAAAAAATGATATGTATAAAAAATACGGTATATAAAATAATTATATACTGAGTAGTTTATAAAAAATTATATGTTTAAAAAATACAATATCAAAAAAAGTGTTATATAAAAAAATGTTATATACTGAGTAAATAAAAAAACTTTATAAAAAAAAACATTATAAAAAAACGTTATAAAACAAAAAAACAATTTAAAAAAACAAAAAAACAAAAAAAATGTTATAATTACATATAAAACAAAAAAACAATTTAAAAAAAAATACTGAATTAATATATATAAAACAATATAAGTATATTGAAATATAAATTAAAATGTTAATATATAATATATAAATTAATGAGCAATATTTAAACATATAAAATGAGTTGGTTCATTGGTTGGGTGTTGGCATGCTAAACATGTGTTTGTGGGTTCAATTCCTATGTGGGACAAAAAGTTTTAGAATATTTTTTAGATGGCCAAATCAACCCTTTTAAAAACTATATTCATAGTCCTATGAGACATGATATTTGCATGCACGAGCCTTTGTAATCTCTGCAGAACATCCATTATCTTTGTTGCTAGGAAATTAAAAGTGTCAAATATAAATGATATAAAAATATGTTGATTGTTCGAATAAACTTTCTCACGTTTAGCCATTTTAGCTGAAACAACTTTGAGGGTTGTCTATTTTACAATAAAACATCCAGTCCTCGGTGTCACAAGTAGGGAAACCCCAGTCAAGTTTGCATGTGCATGTGCTCCCTCTAATCCACATGTACACTAGAACATTTGTTGTTGTATGTTTGATCTTTTGTTTTATGGGTCGGTAAAAATATTCACACGCGCCTCATTTTTCATAGATACTCTCACATGTCAAAATATATAAAATAAGACATTTATAACAAATTCATATTGATATTTGAAACTTGGGAGCTCCACATTAAATTGAGTGTTCTCTAAATATTTTCAAGCACAACTTATGTTAAACATGATCAATCTCATTAACAATAAAGGAATCATAAAGTGATATCTAAAGATAATAATGTACTATACCATTGGCATATAACGACTTAATTCGTCATTAGGAGTAAAGCTAGGCAAAAATCATGAGCATGTGTTATTTTCTAAAACTTTGCTTCCATATCTTGAATATTTTTACTATAAAGGACATTCGCTAAAACATATTGGATTTTAGGAGGATAGTGTCTTTGCTAGTAAAACAATTAAGGACAAAATCTAAGATCGTAATTTATATACATATCTCATAATCTCTCAATATATGATCTTATAACACTCATAATTGGGTCCTAGAAACCACAAAAGTGTATGAGACAACCTCTATTACTAAGTACAAATTCAATTCTCTAACTCTAATAAGTAACGAATGCATCCTCCGTTGAAGGTCCCCGAAAAAAAGACCTTACAACCATAATATCTCAACCTCTTCTTAACTATTTATCAAACTAAATAATTTATTTTTCCATAATTAATCATATCAAACTATTACTAATTGATTAATTAAATAGTTAATATATGTTATGTAACACAACTCAAGTGACTAATCCTTTCCCGCCCAATTGGATTTCAATCAATATTTCGTTAAAAAAAATATGATGTTGCTATTTTTTTTTTGGTGATGCATGATGTTGCTAATTTTAGCTATATATTTTATCAACTAGATATTATTATTGTTATTTCTTAGAGATTTTTAGACACTCTTTTCGTCTAGACGATTTTTCTCCTTTTTAATATTCATACAATTTTAAATTTTTTAATTTGCTTGACACATCAAACAATTGGAAATCATCCTACTATAACAACTATTTTTTTTAATAAATATTGTGTTCTGATTTAAAGATTAATTAATATGAATATACTAAATAATTAAAAGGATAATTTATGGTAGGTGATTAAAAAAATTTCGATCAATATTCGGTATAAATACAAAATAAATTTGTTTTCGGTATAATAAAATAAAATGCTTTCTTAAATGATGAACACAAATTATAATCTTTTTAGTTTGTGTAAATAGTCTTAAACATGTAAAAAAAGAAATAGTGGAGTATATTAAAAGTTCAATCAAACTTTTGAATGTTTCAAACGTTACACCATAACATTTTCTTAAGATTGTCAAGATTAGATATACAACTAAGTTAATTTTTAACTTATGAGATGGTAAAATTTGTGATTGTATTTCTCTTATAACATGTTAGTCTTAGATTAATGTTTTGAATGATGTGTTAGTTGTATCTAATTTTTTTTATGTATATATCTCTAATATGTTGTTTCAATTTTATTGCATGTTTTGAAAAGTATTGTGTATATAATTTTTTCAAACAAAGAAGATAGAATATGCTCAAAGGAGTTCAAAAAGGGTGAGATACATTTTCGAGATTAGAAAACGAAAATCTCTAAAAGGAGAAATTTATAGTATATAAATGGACTCGCTGTAAGAAAATTGTACACTTGAAATATATATTTTTTTTAACTGAAAAGATCCAGAGGTAATCACCTAAGATCTTCTTTGACTAGTGCATTTGGGCCCAAGAAGATGATGATATCGGTACCAAAGGTGAAACCTTAAGTATTTTGCATGAATGCTTTGCAGCTTAAAGTCTAAATGATTATTTGAAGAAGTTGTACAAAGCATCAATATACTCTATGAGTATACATGATTTATTGAAAGTCTTTGATCCCAAAGATAATCGATGATAACTAATGTAAACTATTGTGATCAAAGCGATATACTTGAGAATATCTCAAAATTGATGATCTGAAATGATCAGTTGGATGAATAAGTCTATAATGGACTTATCCAGTTTGTGAATTTACCAACTCTCACATCCAACTATGTGTAGAGAAGGATACATCATATGGTGTTTTCCCTTTTAAGGAAATATTTATCAAGGATTCTTGATAAAGAGGTAAAATTATTTTAAAGTTGAAATGATCAAGAGAATCTAATTAACCCCTTAAAATAATTTTTATATTTATTTTCTCTTTTAAATTAAAATATTTCTGATCCATCAAAATGAGCATTTTTAGTGTTTCATAGCAAAAGGTGCAAATAGAGACAAATGGGGGTACATAAAAAGGAAAAATCCAACACAAAGCCCAATAAGCACCAAGAGGTTGAAATACGAGGTCTTAATCGATTAACACATACTGCAACTGATTAGAAAAGCTTGAAAAATATATTTTCAGATCAAATCCAAGTGGACCTTGCTCGCCAAGTAAATCAAATCTCATCATTTATGAAAATTTGACAAAATCAGAAAGATTGAAGAATCTAATCGTCTAGGTAAATATTTAATCGATGAGAAGACCCAAGAAGGAGAATTTGGATATGATTTTTGGACACCACAATCTGTACATAAAGATATCTTATTCCACACGTTCAAATCATCTAGAAGGCACACTATGAAAAGGTACCTCATTCTTCCCTCATCTTGCATCCCATTCTTACTTTCCCATCTTTTTCTTTTTTTGAGTGTGAGATTATTCTTGCAAAATCATCATGAACCCTAGAAGATTAAGCTTCAGTGCCAACCCTATCACTGATGATTTCACGACCGGACAACAAGAAATTAGGAATTTCAAACATTTTGCAAACATAACCTTCATGAGAATTCATACTCTAGCTCTACAAGATTTTAAAGAATGCAATTTCTTCAAAAACTTTGAAGAACTCAACTTCACCAACTTTCTCTGCACACCCTCAAAAAGAATTTATACCTCCCTTATGAAGATGTTTTTCTCAAACCTACATTTCACTGATGGGATCTTCAAAGTGAAGTAAGAAAACATAAGATAAATCTTTTAGTGGAAGAATTTGGAAAGTTACTAGATTTTCCTTGCAAAGGGAGTAAATATTTTTAAAAATAGTTATGACTTATGGACACCAATATCAAAACACTATGGTGTATATTGTAACACCCTTCTAAACCCCCTCGGAATACAAAATAATTTTCAGAGTAAAACATGTAAAAAGGATGTTACAACTCCTTAATAACAATTTTAAAAACCATTGTCATGCTTTTTCGAGGAACATAAATCCTCATTATTCATCAAAACATATTTAAGCAACGGAATAGAATTTCATAATTTGAATAATGTAAAACATCAATGATCATCACCAAAAATCACCGGCGCATAATTCAACATTAATTATCCCAATAAATAAAATAAGAGTTTATCAAATAACTCTAAAACAAATAACATTCCCCAGTGTTATAAGACCAGAGCATGACACTCGACACAACTGAAAACTAAACGGATTAGCTTTACGAGCTATCCTCACCGAGCACAGAAGCTGCTACTCCTTAATCTGAAAATGGTCAACAGTAAGGGTGAGGCATATTCATAATTAACATATATTATGAGTTCACAAACAACAAAACATCATAAATAAATTGTTCACCCTATTGCAACATATTTTAGATTTTAGAATATTCACCCAACCATTTACAAATACAATCAAACACAAGTCGCATCACCGCACTATAACACTGGAATTCTTCCACTCATGTTATAATGAACATATATAATAATGCAATGGGACACTATGCATGTAGTACCAAGGTTATGGGATTAACCCATCTCACCAATCCAAACACCACCGGGATACGGTCACCGCCAACTCACTAATTCTACACAATGTGAATTAGCTTCAACTGATCCAAACACCACCGGGATACAACCACAAATATGATTATGAATGCATGCACCACATCTAGCATACTAATCATCAACACCAATTAAGATGAACAATATCATCACAACATAACTCACCGAAAGTAACACAGAGTATAATATATTCATGCTTCAACACAAGTAAACACTCACATTATACATAATTCACACTGAACACAACATTAACACTACAATAATATTGCCACAACATCACCACATTGTCACATTCATCAATTATGCATACAATGTACAAACTCACCATAATTGAATTAAATCGATATTTTTAAAATAAAACTGGACCACTGTCCGTACACCAGTTTATTAGATAGAATACTCGATTACCTTTCCTACACCCAAAAAGGCGACTAAAACGGACTTACGGTTTGAAGGATATGAATTTTTAAAATTTAAAACAAAATATTTTTCAAAAGCTTTAGTGTAACCGGTTACCAAAAATGGTGTAACCGATTACACATAACGAAAATCAATTATTTTTCAAAAAGACTTCAGTGTAACCGGTTACCAAAAATGGTGTAATCGATTGCACATGACGTAACTCAATTTGCTATTCTCAAAACTAACAGGTAATCGGTTACAGCCTCGCGCGTAACCGGTTACCAGACCCAAAAACCTCATTTTTAGCTAGTTTTCGCTACTGTAATCGGTTACGACTCTGAGTGTAACTGGTTATAGCGTACCAATTGCAGAAAAATCCCATTTTGACAGCATCTCATCTTCTCCCATTCAAGTCACAACATACCAAAACGATTGCAACATCAAAACAGTATCAAATTCAACATTCTAACACATTTCTATCATACTACGGGGTTATCTAGCATCAAGTATATTCTATAATCACTCAATTTCATCAATTTCATCCAATCTACCCTATAGATTCCAAAACCCCAAAACTTATCATACATTCAATTGGAATAAACAACACACCAATTAATTCTATCATTTATAAACTGATAATATAGGCTAGAAGGAATTAGTCCCCTCTTACCTTAGCCAAAAATCTCGAGAGCTCCTCTTTCTCTGCTTTTCACGTATGCTTGAATTCTCCTCTCTTCTCCTATTTGTTTTCTATTTCCTTTTCTTTCCAACTTCCTTTAATTATATTAAAAATGAAAATTAACTTAGTAAGACCTACTAGCTTACACCTCTCCTTTACTAACCATCACACTAAGCCCAATTACTTTATTTTTCATAACTTTTCAATAAATCGCCAAAACTCCAAATAATCCAATTAGTAATTTAAATTCCAATTAAATCAAATAATGGGAATTATGGGGTGTTACATATATTTATACTTATAAAGTACACTTTTAATAATATATATATATATATATAATGCTTTGATTTTCGTGCAAGATCCAGTATACACAGATGTTCAATTTTGAAGGTTCAGAATGCATAGGCATGTGTTTCTTTGAATTGTAGTCGCCATTGGAAATCATGATGAATATTTCCAAATGAGGGTCGATGCAACTGGTAAAATGGGTCTTTTACCATTGCTGAAATGCACATCTGCTGTTTGTATGTTGGCATATGAGTCTCCCGCTGACAGTGTAGACGAATATGTTCAAACCGGTGAAAGCACTTTAGTTGAGTGCTTAGAAAGATTCGTCCGGGGCGTGAATGTTGTATTTGGGGCAGAGTATTTGAGAAAGCCTAACAACACAGATGTTAAACATCTTTTACGAATGGGAGAGTTACGTGGCTCTCAAGGTATGTTGGGTTCCATCGATTGTATGTACTGGGAATAAAAAATTGTTCTGTTGCATGGAAAAGACAATTTTGTCGAGGTGATCATGGTAAACCCAATATCATGCTTGAAGCAGTGACATTGTTAGGAGTGAATTAGTAGTATTTTCATGTGTTAAATTAACTACCTTTTGATCTGAAGTTAAACATGTCTTATGATTTTTAAGGATTTTATGGTTAGAATTGAACTCTAGAGGTTCGATGCTAATTGTAGAGCGAATTGCATCACTTTGGGTGTTATTTGTGCAGATTTTAAAGTTGAAAAGTAAAGACGAAGAAACACAAAAGCTTAGAGATTCTAGAGAAGAGAAATCACAAAGAAGGAGGATGAAGCAGAGGCCGAGCCGCGGTGAAAAGGGGCGAGACGCGACATCACTTCTGACTTTGGTTCGCGCCTCGCCAATCCGTGCCGAGCTGCGGTAACTTCGTAAAAAAGGAAAATTGTTATAAATAGAAGCCCTAATTCTCATAAGGGGAGATTTTTGGTGAGCGAAATTCAGAGAGCAATCCTATTCCAGAGCAGAAAACAACATCCGACGGAGAATTCAACATTAACTGAAGACATTCCCTTGATGAAGATGAATCCCTCTATGAAGTCTTGTGTGTTCTTCATGTATATGGAGAGCTAAACCCCATTGTGTTAAGTTTAAGGTAGTAGTTAACCTATGAAGATGCAATTACTTTGATTAATTCCTGTGAACAATTGTTTAAGTTTTATTATCAATAAAGAACCTTACTTTTATTTTATATCATTGTTAAACTATCAATCGAGAGATAAGGTTCATACTTTTGCCCTAGGTTCTTATATTGACTTGTTGATTAATACTCAGAGATGAGATTTTGAAGAAGTTTTCATAAATCATCGTGGTTAATTCCCTTTATCTTTATAGTTATTCTGAGAGATCGAATATCATATCGGTGGAGGTGTTTCTAAATTGATCTTAGACATAATATCTCTTTTGAGGATGAATGAAGATAATAACTTAGATAATGTTCACATGTGGATTAATTGATCATTGCATATGAATAGGTTGATGAACCCTAGAACTCAACATATATTCATCACCATTGTTATTCATTCTTAAGCTTTTAGTCATTTAATTCTTATTTTGTTAGTTACATGTTCAGATTAACACAATCAAAATCAATACTTTTCACTACTCATTATAAATTAACTATAGAACGACAGCAATATTAACTCAGTCTCTGTGGATACGATATTAGAAAATATTTACCTAAAATACTTTCAACAGACATCATAAGACTTATGGATTTGGCATGCATTTTTCGGTATTGCAGGTTCAAACAATGACATTAATGTGCTAAACCAATCTAATGTGTTTAACAATATTTTAGAAGGACATGCTTCCCCTGTGAAATATACAATCAATGGAACATCATATAATATGGGGTATTATTTAGAGGAGGGTATATATCCTCAGTGGACTACATTTGTTAAGACCATTTCAATGCCGCAGGAAGAAAAAAGAAAACTATTTGCTCAACATCAAGAATCAACTAGAAAGGATGTGGAGCGAACATTTAATATGAATAAAATATTAATATATAAAATAAAAGGCTTAATTGCAATTTTAGTCCCTCTATTCTCTTTTTTTTTTTTGGTTTTGGTCCCCCTATTTTAAAATCCGGAATTTTAGTCCCTTTATTTTAGTTTTTTGAGGATTTTGGTCCCCTTGTAAATTCGAAGGTAATTTTTAATAAAATGAAACTCAAATTGATGACATATTCAACATAAATCTTAAATAAAACTTGTTTTTTTTGAACTGTTCATTGTTGAACTGACACTGACACATCATCAATGTAAGCGTCATTTCATTTAAAATTGCCTTTGAATTTGCAGGGGGACCAAACTCCTCAAAAAAACTAAAATATAGGGACTAAAATTCTGGATTTTAAAATAGAGGGATCAAAACACAAAAAAATGGATAATAGGGGGATCAAAATTACAATTAAGCCAAAATAAAATTGTGAGACTTAATACGAATTTTTTAGGGTTTGTACAATTAAAAAGAAAATGCTCCAAAATAATGTGGGTTTATAAGTCCTTCAAAATAATGTGACTAAATACATTAAAAAATATCAAAAATAAATTGCACCATTGAAGATTTCTTTCTCATTATATAAATTAATGATTACTAAATTAACCCCTTGAGTTTGACATAAACACAATCTCACCCAAACCTCAAGCATAAGGCCAACCCCTTGGGTTAACCGTAGTCCTATTATTTAGTACGCCTGTTTCTGTTAGCAGCATAGCGTAATCAACAAGAAAATGGGAGTTCACGGTCTCTGGGAACTTCTCTCCCCCGTGGGTCGCCGTGTCTCCGTCGAGACCCTCGCTGGCAAAACCCTAGCCATCGGTACGCCCTAAAACCCTAATTTCCTCATTCATTTACATCAATAAACTAAATACTCTCTTCTCCAACGTCACACCTTCTTTTTGCAGACGCCAGCATATGGATGGTACAGTTTATCAAAGCGATGCGTGACGAGAAAGGTGAAATGGTTCGCAACGCTCATTTGCTTGGATTCTTCCGTCGCATTTGTAAGCTATTGTTCCTAAGGACTAGGCCTGTCTTCGTCTTTGACGGTGGAACGCCTGCCCTGAAGCGCAGGACCGTCATTGCTCGCCGGAGACAGCGCGATGTTTCACAAGCTAAAGTCCGCAAGACTGCCGAGAAATTGCTTCTCAATCACGTAATTATCAGTTTTTTAAAACTTCACTTTTTAAAAACAAAATTATCCGTTTTAGTAAGCTTTCATCCGTTAGTTAAGCTGGACACACGTTTGGTGTCAGACAAAGTTTTCTATTTTCTTGGTGTATGCGCACTTTTAGTTACATGATTTTAAGCGTATGCTTGATTCTGCCGGGAGGAGAATTGATTTCGAATGAATTGATTTTGTAAAAGTGATTCTGGTTAAAAGTGAGTTGGATCTAAAGTGATTTATGTTTAGATACATTTATATAAAAGCGAGTTAAATAACAAATTTCATTGTAAAAATCACGTTTAAACTCAAAAGCTACATATTATAGCTTCGAGTATAATCAATTCTGGAAACAAAATCAATTATAATTTAGAAGAACCAAACATCTCAAAATCATTCCAGAATCAATTCTACACTTCTAGAATAGTAGAATTGCTTTTGCGTCTTCCAAAAACCAAACAAAGATTGTGGAACAAAGAGAGATACTTTTACTGCCATGTTGCTTTGTTGTTATGTAAATACAAGTGAATTCAGAAAATGCGTGTTGTCTTGTAACTTGTTCACCTGTGCATTGTATTTGTTAAGAAATGTGGTTGGGCCTAACTCACCCTACAAAACCGGCTTGTAGGGTGAGGATTGCCCCCACTTATAAGGACATGTTCAGGCCATATATTGTCCGATGTGGGACTCTTAACACACCCCCTCACGCCCAGGACTAGACAACTGGAGCGTGAAAATAAATGGTGGGTGGCCCGATAGCGGAAACCATAGAAGGTGGCCCACCGGATCTTAAACGAGGCTCTTGATACCATGTTAAGAAGTGTGGTTGGGCCTAACTCAACCCTACAAATTAACAGTATTTATAGTAACTTGTGGAAATGCATGTTGATTTTGTGATTTTAGAGGGACATTTGTTCTCTATTTTATGTTAATTGCTAAATGAAAATCCTGGAATTTACATTAAACCTCAGTGTATGACCGTAAAATATATTCTATATGTCATTCTATGGGTAACCAGTATTTGTGGAAGATGGATTTGGCAACATTTATACTAATGGAAGATAGTGCGTTCAATCTGTTGTTAGCTATGTATTCTGCTATCTTTACTTATTTAGTTTTTTAATTTCTTTTGACAGTTAAAGGCATTGAGGTTGAAGGAACTGGCTGATGATATTAAGAACCAGAAACTGAAGCAAAAGAGTGGCACAAAGTCTCAGGAAAAATCTAATCAGATGGACTTTATTGGCAATGATTTAGGAAAAAGTCACAAGAAAGAGCTGGATGAAATGTAATCTGCGTATCTGTTGTAAATCTTTTAGAGGTTTTCTTCTATCAGAATTTTATTAAATTTTTGAATTATTGATTTAGGCCTGCAGCTATGTCTCTGGCCAAGGAGGACAGAAATCTATTGCAGACTAAAATTTCGACAAGGTGCAACCAAGAGGAGCTTGATGAAATGTAATTCACCTATACTCATCCCCAATGAAGGACACATAAAGCCATCTTAAGTTTCGCTCGTTATTTTTTCTTTTCAAACATAAATAATCTTAAACATGGTCAGTAACATCCTATAATGTTTGGATGAGTTAATTTAGGTTGGCAGCATCTATAGCTGCAGAGGAAAATGAAATACGATCCAAAGAAGGAGGGACATCTACTGTAATTAATTCTTTAGATACAGACGAAGAGACGTTACTGGTAAGTTTAGAAAAAAAAGGAATGATTACAAATAGGAAATGGGAATTGCAATCATATAGTTTTCTATTTTGTGTACCATTTTTTGTTTCTCGTGTAACTTATACCTTTTTGATAACATAGATGTAAGTTGTAGAGTCATTGCAAATAGTAGAGTTATTTGGTTAATAAGGCAATATTTGGTTATTCTTATTATTAGTTGTTATAATTTAATTATCTCTGTTGATGCTCTTGTATCTGTTATATTTTTTTCACTTGTTTCAATATATTTAATTTTTTTCTCAGCCTACAGCCAATGATGAAGTTGATTTAGCTGTTTTAGCTGCTTTGCCACACTCAATGCAACTTGATATTCTTGCACAGGTTAGATTTTAGATGATCTCGCCTTTTCCATATATCAATTTCCACATTCTTTTTATTGTAGTTTTAGCTTGTTACCCTTTTAACTTACATCTAAAATGACATGCAATAAAAGGATCAGATAAACAATTTTCAAGAATTAATAATTATTCCCACGATGTTAAGATGATATTTGCTTGGAAACATCATTGTCAGTTGACTTGCTTACAACTTATATGGCATATGATTTATCGTACATTTGGTTTAAATTAAAAATGTTTTAGTTAATTGTTTGATAATAGCTTAAAGGCAAGAAAACAGGACTGAAGCAAGTTGACAACCAGATAAGACATGAGGCCAGTGACTGTGGCAAGGGTAAAGGGATTGCTTTTAATGAAACTGACCTGGTTGGGTGTAGCTCAAGATGTGACGTCAATGCGACATCCAGCAGTGACAACCAAAATAGAATTGATGAAATGTAAGCTGCATAAAAAGTCATAATTTTTAAATTGTACTGTCTTTTGCTTGTTTATCAAGGTTGTTCTGATGATCCCATTAGGTTAGCTGCTTGTATTGGTATGGAGGAAAATGCAAAGCTTGTAAAAAATGGATCAAATTCTCTTGGGGGTTCTACCAATAAGGAAAGGGATGGTAGCTATGATGAAGATGAAGATGAAGAGATGATACTGGTCAGTTATATTTCTAGATATTTCTGTCTGAGTTATTTAACCGTGGTTTGTGCTGAATTTAGTTCAGCAGTTATTTTCCATTTTGGTAATCTTAATATAGGATAGCCACACTTGCTTGCAATGTTGTAAAACAGAAGCTGTGTTGAAATGACATGGAAGATTTTGTGCCAGCCATTATAGGCAATTTGTGCTGGGCATGTGCCATGGCAGCATCATAGGTTGCAATCTCACGGCCATCTGCCATAAACTGTCATCTGCCTTTAATAGCATTGCTTCCCCTACTCCAAACTTGAAAATTGTAGTGTCATGTAGCATCTAGTCTTGAACAAGAATAGTGTGTTTATTTCACTTACTTTTGGCAGCCAGCTATGCACAGTGAAGTTGATCCAGCAGTTCTGGCCTCTCTGCCCCCATCAATGCAACTGGATCTCCTTGTTCAGGTAATTGGGTTGGTGAAGTATTTTCTAGTCAACAACTTTTTTTTGTTTATTCAGATATTAATTATTGATTAATTATTCTGCAGATGAGAGAGCGATTGATGGCAGAGAACAGGCAAAAGTATCAGAAAGTCAAGAAGGTTGGTATAATGAATTCATATACATTTGAAATGCGAAACATATGCGATTGGAATTTGTAAGAAATGCGAAACATATGCGATTGGAATTTGTATGAAATGTAAGAAATACATTTCACCAAAATTATTGTGATAGACAATCTTTCCACCAATATAACTTAAATTTATACATATCTTAACAGTCCTCCTCAAGATTGTTACATATATAAGTTATCCCCAGGCCTTTGGTGAAGATATCAAAGGAAGCAACTCTTAGTATTGTATTTTGACCTAGCTCAACCTTACAACTGAAAATATAGTTTTACAAGTATTGATATTTTGCTTTCTCCATTTGCTATGTTCTCTAACTGTTAAATCCTTTTTTTATTCTTTTTGCTAATTGGTGCTTAGACAATGTGCATCTATGTGAACTTAGGATTAATGCATGTCATCCAATTGGCTACTTTCAGGATCCTTCAAAGTTCTCCGAGCTTCAAATACAATCTTACCTTAAAACTGTAGCTTTCCGTCGCGAAATAAATGAAGTTCAGAAAGCTGCCGTCGGAGGAGGAGTAGGCGGGATACAGACTTCACGGATTGCATCTGAAGCGAACCGAGAGTACATATTCTCGTCATCCTTTTCCGGTGACAAACAGTAAGTAATGTTATTTTCAATGATTTGGGCTTTTGGTTACTAAAATGCTATTCCCAATAACCATTGCCCTCAACATGGCCTGGGGATTTTCCAGTGCACATGGTGCCCTATATTTTTCAATGTTGACAACTTCTCTTATCACTACATTCTTAAATATTTCAGAGGACTTACCTCGTCCAGATTAGAGAGAAATGTTGAAGATACACAGCAAATGGAACGGGGAACACATCCTTCACAGAATTTTGTAAATAACATAGCAGCAGGAACTGTTTCTAATATTTCTGCTGGATTGGTTTGCGGTGAACCTAGCGAGCCTGTTGATGAAAGTATTGAGACATATCTAGATGAGAGGGGTCGAGTTCGAGTTAGTAGATCAAGAGCTATGGGGATGCGCATGACCCGTGACATTCAAAGGAATTTGGATTTGATGAAAGAGATTGAGCATGACAAAACACATGCAAACAAGGTTGATAACATTGACACAATGCCGAATACAGAAAATGTTCCATCAAAATCTTCTGGGAAGCAGCTTAGTGGTAAAACAAGAGAAGTGGATTTTGACTTAGTTGGAGATAATGTGCAAAATGAGGAATTAATGCTTGGTAAGAATACTTCTATAGAGATATCCTTTGAGTATGATTGCAAGGATGAATTTGCAAGTGGCGGGGATGATATATTTGCAAGTTTAGTTGGAGGAATATCTATGGAACACTCTCATGCTGATGATACTGTGGTGAAAACACCTTGTGGTTCTGATTCAGATTGTGATTGGGAAGAAGGAATTGTTCAAGGCCAGAATACCATTTCTCCCGGATATAATAAAGTGGAATTGAAATCTTCTGTTACAGGTGAGTATAATAACAATGAAAGTGAAGAAGAATGGGAAGAAGGGGATTGTAATGGTACTAGCACCTTATTTTGTCCATCTGAGCCGGAAAAGTTGGCATCAAAGGGGCTGTTGGAAGAGGAGTCTGATTTGCAGGAAGCAATTAGGAGAAGTCTCGAGAGTACACGGGATGAAAAACTTAAATGCGTGTCATCTTTAGATGAACATTCAAGTGCTTATGAGAAGAAATTGGATCCTAATTTAGAACATGGTGATAACAATGAAGCTGTAGCAGACAAAAATGAAAACTACATGACTAGAAATGACCCAGAATCTTTGCATCAGTTAGAGTCATCTGTGACATTTAAATCCAAAAACTCAGATACATTGATTAACAAACCTAGCGATACATTGATTAACGAACCTAGCAAACTGGATGGACATGATAATTCTGAAAATTCAATTTCAGATGGAAATGTCATGATGATGGACGAGGTTCCAAATCTTATTGTTGCAGAGGAATTATTGGATAAACATAATGACGGTGATGTGTCCAAGGTTGATCCACTTGATGTGACTGAAGAGGAGAAAAAGAAAAATAATAATAATTCTAAAGCATTAAGCAATTCTTCTGACAATACAAAGGCTGCTATTCTTTCGATGGAGCCATCCTTGAAAGGAGCTAAAGAAGACCTTGATCAGGAGTTAAAATTGCCTTCAGTGAACAATGATGGAAATCTGTCTATGGAAAGGACTAGTAACCTCTCCCAAGAATCAGTGATTTCCCCAGGAGATTTTCCTGTACAATTGGATGAGGTTCAATTGAATGAAGAAATGGAAATTCTTGATAGGGAATATATGAACCTAGAAAAGGAGCAGAGGAAGTTTGAGCGTAATGCAGAGTCCGTTGACAGTGAATTATTCACTGAATGCCAGGTGAGAAACCGAAGTTTTACATCACCTAGTCACATAATTAGCGTGCTTGTATCAGTATTAGAGAGAGAATTCAGAACCATCTGGTTTATGCTGTGTTAGAATAACTACTCCCTCTGTCTCATAAAAAAAGTCCTATTTGAACAATACCCGGTTCTTAAGAAAATGATTAGATGTATTGGTTTTAACTTTTAACAATAAAATTAATATCATTTACTAGAATACCCCTATTAATTATAGTTAATAGAACCTGAGAGGGTTGGCCCAGCGGAAAGGAGCTCGGGTCCCAAGGGTTTGCTCCCCTTGGGGTCTCGAGTTCGATGGTGCCTGGGACCTAAAAAATCCCAAACCCTCAAGGGCTACGCGGGGTGAAAGCCTTCTATGTGGATTAGTCGATCTGACTGGTTGGATACCACATATATTAAAAAAAAATTGTAGCTAATAGAGTTGTTGAATAAAGTGAAAAGTAATAAATAGGGGCATAGTAGTGGAAAAATAATAATAAATGTTGCATTGGTAATGTAAAGGGACAATTATTTTGAGACAGAGAAAAAATGCAAATGAGACACTTATTATGAGAGGGAGGGAGTATTTTATTATTGGGCCTATTATTAGAGAAAGCCCACAGCCCAATATAGGTTCCTTGGCTACTGTAGTAAGTTAGCCTTTAAGTTGTAACTAGGTTTGACTAAAGTCTAAGTAAAAATATTGTATATTAGCTTTTCAGTTGTAACTAGATTTGACTTCAGTCTAAGTAAAAATATTGTAAAGCTAACTGAATTCATCATAATGTGTGTTTGTATCTTAAGCTATTGCATAAGGTCTTAAATTTTTTAGTGGTTACTTTTTACATGTTTTTCATGCCCCAGCTGACTACGTAAATCTAAACTTGGATGCTCTTAAAGAACATGATTACTTGGCTGTGGCATTTTTCTAATAATTTATATTTTATTGAGGATTTTGAAACATTTATTGCTCAGGCAGATGTGATAATTAACTTCGCTTTTTATTTTTTTCATTCCATATCGTGATTTTCTACTCGTTGTAGTATGTTTATCAATTATGTTTCTCATTCCTCTGGTACCCTGTAGGAACTACTGCAAATGTTTGGCTTGCCATATATCATTGCCCCTATGGAAGCTGAGGCACAATGTGCTTATTTAGAGCTATCAAAACTGGTTGATGGTGTCGTGACTGACGACTCTGATGTCCTTTTATTTGGGGCTCGCAGTGTTTACAAGAATATATTTGATGACCGCAAATATGTAGAGACATACTTCATGCAGGTCTACATATCTTCTAAAGCTGATGCCCATGAATACTTTAGTTTTTAAATTTTTCATGTTTTTTTAGCTTTTTTCAATGCCTCAGGACATTGAAAAGGAGCTTGGATTGACCAGAGAAAAATTAATTCGCATGGCACTACTTCTTGGGAGTGACTATACTGAAGGTGTAAGGTGTAGCAACTATTTCCCTTACTTGTTTTGGTGCATAAGTGTGGATAGGCATGCCTTTCTGCATTGAGATATGCTAGTGTTTCTTTTCTTTATCCAACTAGTAATAAGATATTTTCCATATTTCATTTCCCTGCATTTGTGGCAGGAAATCAGTTATATGCTTATATATATGCTCCATGCTAACCTGACTAGATCTTGTTGTGTGGTAAATGGTAATGTAGTGGGATTGGCATTGTTAATGCTATTGAGGTTGTAACTGCATTCCCGGAGGAAGACGGGTTCCAGAAATTCCGGCAGTGGGTTGAGTCACCGGATCCCACCATCCTTGGAAGGTTGGATGCCAAATCTGTATCTAAGAAAGGGTCAAAACCTGAAGAAAAGGAGTCACCTGATCACATCCAAGAAACAAAGCAAATTTTCATGGATAAGCATGTAATTGATTTCAAGCTCCCTGTGCTTTCAAGTAATATATTGACAGATAATTTTGCACTTTATCGTGCTTGGGTTTGACGTATGTTTTTTTTGTTTTCTAAATAGAGAAATGTTAGCAAGAATTGGCATATTCCTTCTTCTTTTCCAAGTGAAACAGTTATATCTGCTTACTTATCTCCAGAAGTTGACAAGTCAACTGAGCCTTTTGCATGGGGAAAGCCAGATCAGCTTGTTCTTCGCAAGTGAGTTTATATGTTTTTCCTTTTTGTTTCTGTAGCCCCTTATTTCCACCCAAGTATTGTAGAAAAAAATGGGTAAAAATTGTTGTTATTCTGCAGGGAAAGCACCTTTAAATAGGAGAATTACAATTAATGTCAATGACTTAAAGAATGTCATAAAATACAATGCTGATCTTAGAGATAATTGAGAATATCCTAATAATAGAAAAACAAATAAGAGAATATTTGTCCCCGTTCATCCTGTAATATCTTCTACACCCCCATCAAGTTGGTGCATAAATATTAGTCATGTAAAAACAGATAGATGGGATGCTGGCAAACACACTGGAAGAACCCGTGCCAAAAGCAGCGCTGGGGATGGTGGCGTGTGGTTCTCACGACAATAAGAAAACAGCGCTGGAGCTACATCTAACTATAATAGCTGTGTGACTAACTGCTGTGGCTAAAATTATAGTTTAGCCTAAGAAAAGATAGAGTACAAACAGGTGTAGATTGATAGAGAAATGTATTCTCTCTCTCACACCCCCACAGGGCCAAGATGGATGAGATGATGAAAGAATCTCAGTCATCTTGAGTTCGTCCCTGAAATATTTTGCCATGCTTTAGCATTAGAGAATGATAAACTAACAGTCCATCCGAGAATGGCAAACTGATGCATTTCATTTCTTTGAAAATCTATAACGATGGCACCTTTGAAATGGTCTTATATTTACCTTCTTGTTTTGAAAATGTATATGTATTTTCAATATTCTACAATACTGAGTTGCTTCGTGCATACAGAATGTGCTGGGAGAAATTTGGGTGGTCTAGCCAGAAAGCAGATGAATTGCTGTTACCTGTTTTAAAGCAGTACAACAAACATGCGGTTAGAGACTTTGCTTAACTGTTCTGCTCCCTGTTTATGTTTTTGTGTTCGACAATTAATTTGATCGATCATTATGTAGGCAATCATTTTTGTTGGTTATATACTATCTTATTAATACTCCTACTTATTTTTCATATCCTGATTTTTATATAATGTAGACTCAACTGCGGTTGGAGGCATTTTACAGTTTCAATGAAAAATTTGCAAAAATTCGTAGCAAGAGAATCAATAAAGCTCTAAAGGGAATAACTAGTAAGCCACCTTCAGAGGGAACAGATGAAGAGGAAGGTCTTGCAGATAGGAAGAAATCAAAAACAAAAGAGTTGTTGGAAAGAAAAAAGGACGGGGATATTGTTGCTAAGAAACATACAAGGAAAAAGAAAATCAATGGTGTTTCTTCTTCTGCACCTGGTGCATCCAAGGTTGAAAAGTTACAGCCATGTATGCAAACAGAAGAAGAGCAACATGATGGTAAGGAATTGGCTCGGAATAAAAGTGGTAGCCGGCGAGGAAGAGGTAGAGGTGTGGGAGTAAAAAGAAGCAGAGAAAATAAAGGTCGTTGTTTTCAATCTGAAGCTGAAACATCATCTAGTAGTAGTGATGATGAGAATCATGATCCGGTTGTCAAAGTTGATGGGTCAACAGTTACAGAAGCTGTGCGAAGGGTAAGCTTCATTCTGAATAGAATTTTTTACTTCAAAATATGAAATATGGTGCTCCTTCAACTTTTTTCTCTGTTGAGAAACTTCCATTATTCTTAATAGTAAACAAAAAATAATAATAATTTGGTGCATCTTAATCCTGTTAACTTCATGAATCTTTGTTATCCCTTCCTCTCTATTATGTTTAAATGCGAATCAGTTAGTTTTTTCGTTGGACATGCCTTTGATATTTGCACTGTTTATGATTGATTTTTGTTATAATCTGTTTGTTGCCCCCATAAATTTCGGTTCTATAAAACAGCGGCTTCTTTTAAATTCCAATCAGAAAATAACTTATAAGGTTTCTTTACTATACATTTATTTATCTAGGAGTATTAGGAAGACACTCTACCACAATCTTCTATAGGTTAAAATTCAAATGGATTCCACTAAATCATGTTGTCCGCACATAAATTCAGTGGACCCACAAGAGTTTTAACCCATGAAAGAGTATGTTTTTGCTAGAGTAATTCTTATTTATGGGTATTCAGGTGTGATCTCCAAAATCTGTCAATTATTCATTCAAGAATAACAATGAAAGTTTTTATAAATAACTAGTAATTAAAAGTCCTACATACCTGTTGTTTACTTTTCAGTCAAAGCGATCTCGGAAACCTGTCAACTATTCCTTTGAGGACCTTGAAGTTGAAGATGCAGTTGATTCATTTGATCAGAACAATCAGACTTGCTTGCGGGAAGAGGGACTGCAAGAAAAATCATCTTGCATTGCTGATGCACGTGTAGATAGTTTCAACAGAGTGATTGAAAGCAATATGATAGAAATCCCTATGGAGGATAACTTACCTGCAAACTCTCTGGAGCCAGAAACAGATGCTGGTGCAGCAACACCAAATACCCGCCCTTCAGACGACTATCTTGAAATGGGAGGTGGATTCTGTGCAGACGATAGTGAAATGGATAACAACCATGATGCAGTTGATGACATGAACACGGCTACAACAATATCTCCACACTGTTCTGACTTTTTGGCTGAAACTGACCGTGATAAAAGTAGTTCAGATATATTGTTTTCTGGTGCTGAAAAGGTTACAAGCGAGACACAAGTTGGAGAGACATGTCACAAGTTAGACACAGTGCCAAACGACCACCTAAATGCTGGCACAAGGGTCTTGACAACAGAGAATGCTCATCAAAATAGTGAGAGCTCTGAGGTAGCTTTTAGCGCTATGCCTTTTTTGAGGAAAAAAAGAAAGCGATGAAACTTTCCTAACTCCGAATGATGCCTCAATTGTGTTTCATAGCAAATCACAATATCACAGTAGATAATATATTATCAATTTTGTATATCAAGTGTTAAGTACTTAATGTATAAAGCTATTTATAACATCAGACACATCAATGATGCTTAGAGTAGAAATCCCTTTTATTCTCACAAAAAACATAAAGTCCAAGTTAGTCTTAGAATGAAAAAAAGTAGTAAACTTAGTCCAATTTATACTCACTTCTTATGATGACTTCTATCAGTTATATTTGTATTTTCTCTAATAATGGAAAACAACCTCTTAGTCAATTTGGATTCTAATAATGGAAAACAACCTCTTGTCGTAAGAAATCAAATCCCACAAAAGTCTTTATTTTTCATGTCTCTTAATTTGTATACCGACTGCAGGGTACTAATTTCCTAATTTGTATACCGACTGCAGGGGACTAATTTCCTAATTTGTAAGCTTTTCACGTAATTCTGACAATGTTCAACTTTACTTTCAAATAAAAACCATCTTTGTTTTGAAAAACATTACTAACAGTGGTCCTCTTTTAATGAAAACCTAGCTGCAAACCCGTGCTAAACACAAGAACACAAATCATTCGGGCTTCATATTTGTTTGTAAATCATCACTTGCTGACGTTAAGTCTTGAAATCAGTAATAGTCATTAATGCTCAATCTTCATATTTTGTCATTAATGATTTTGTGCGCCTCGAGTTTGATTGTTCTTTGAACTAAATCGTTTCTCTTGTTAGTTATGTTTCTTTTCTCCTATTTATACCATATTTGTTTCCTTCACCTTCTTCATCCAGTTTTTTGTAACTTTTCCTTACAAACTTTCTATCTTTTTCATCTGGTTTATATTTTCTTTTACCAAACACTCATCATGTCTTCTAAAACCTTGGTAACGAAGATCTTCTGAAAGTCATCAATGAACAACGACCCAACTTCTCTCAACGACCCAACTTCTCTCAGCTAAGGGAAGTAGACATTAACTTGACCATGAGCATGCAAATGCATGGATGGTCAAGGTACTTCGCCATTTTGCACAGACCCATCTATCTAAAATCGATAAAAGAGTTTTGGAAATATACCTCCGTGGGGGATTATGACTGCTCAATTCTTTCAAGTGTCTATGGTATTCCCAATACCATCACTCCCTACTCTATTGCCAACGCTATAGGTTGTCCTCTAACGGGAACCACTGTTGATCATTTTCGCTCGAAGTACATTTTCGTTGACTGGCTCATTGCCATTTACGACACCTCCTTTTCTAGATATGTATCAACTGATCTTGAAAATCTCCTTCCTATTGCTAAAGATTGGTGTTAAGAGTCCCACATCGGATAATATATGACCTAAACATGTGCCTATAAGTGGGGGGAAATCCTCACCCTACAAGCCGGTTTTGTAGGGATGAGTTAGACCCAACCACATTTCTTAACAGTTGGTTTCAATTTTTGCTGACCAACTTTCGTCCAAGAGGGGTGGCCAAGAACATTCTGATTTATGATGACCGTCTTTTCATCTACTTCCTGGTTAATCATGTTAGGGTCAACTTGCCCCTAACTATTTTCAATTATATGAAGGACTCTATTGTTGTCTCTCGAAGTCAACATCAATCTTTCATACCTTTTAGAAGAGTTATGACTAAGCTTTTCTATAAGGATGAGATGATTAGATTAATTCGAAGGGTTGGACCTGTAGGTGTTCTTGTGGAGGATAGATGTGATGTCCTTGAAGCGAAGGATATTTAACTGGTTGGGTGTCCCGTGTTTTGTGGGTGATTATTGTTTTTGTTGTTTTCTTTTTTGGTCTCTCTCTCTT
Organism: Vicia villosa; assembly: GCF_029867415.1. Classification (NCBI taxonomy): domain Eukaryota; kingdom Viridiplantae; phylum Streptophyta; class Magnoliopsida; order Fabales; family Fabaceae; genus Vicia; species Vicia villosa. The sequence goes on along the minus strand of NC_081185.1, from coordinate 38,164,505 downwards.
TTTCTCCTATCAATAAATGTTTATTTCTTAAAGTGCTTCGTTTTATTCTTTATTTATTCATTTTGTTATTGGAAACAAATGTGCTAAAAATCACCAATAATTATTTCCATAAACAATCTCAAACATTTAATCGTTAAAATTTTGTACTTTCTTAGACTAATCAAATAAAGTGTTATTTTTTTTTGGTTATTTTGTTAAAGTCTTTTTGATTTCTGACAAATGGGGGAAGTAAAGATGATTTTTATATATTTATTCTCATAAGAACTTTCACATAAATGATATAAGAGATTTTTGCGTCTAACATATTTGACTCAAGAACTTTGCAAAAGTTCACTGAAATTTATTGACAGAAAAACTCTGGAAGAAAGTCAGAAGACTATACAAGATCTGAGAAGCCAGAAAGTTCTAATGTTCTGAACATGGTAAAATATTTGTGAACCTCGCTCTGAAGCTTAGCGCATATTCACAAACAGGTTCTGTCAACCAGTTTTTCGTCAATTCATCGTGTTCTGATAGCAATCCAGAATTTGAGATGAAGAACCAAGTGTTTACCCTGGAATTTGGTAAACAAGCGCTAGTCTTCCAAAAATACAAATATATGTTTGGTTACTCACATGATAGACTAGATTGATCCTAGGACAATGTGTTTAGTTTTTTTTAATGTTCATCTTTTCAAAGGTTATGGTTAATTTATAAGGAATTGTAATGCAATGGAAAATGAATATAGGAAAGTAAAGAAATTTCAATTTAAAGGTAAAAGGAATAAAAAGAATTCTTGTAAAAGTAAATTGACAATTGAATAAAATCTGGTGAATCATACGTACATTCTCAGAAACTCTTTTCTCGATAAACGTTGGTACTTTGAGTGATATTGAGTATTTGTACGAAATTTGAACACACTAAATTTTAACGCTAAGATTCTAATTAATACTAGCTCGACCATAACAGTCTTTTCCTAAGAGAATGCCATGTTCGCTGTTTGCATGTCCTTTGAATCCTCAGACTTCCATGCGTTCCTTTGGAAAAGATCATTCTTTTGAATTTGAATCTTCTTCCTTTCAAAGCGCCAAATCAACCAACATGACTGTCGAAGCATTTTTCTTTGAAGCCTCCAAAATATCTTAAGTATCACATGCTTCACGACAATAAGACCTTTTGCCAACACTGAACAAAATAAAACCACTCATGAGCTTGTTGGTCGAAATCTTCATGAGATCATCTTGAATATTTTTTCGAAATAACTCTCTATCATCATTTTAACTCAGCATTTCCAAGTCGTCGGAATTCCCAGCTAACACTAGGCATATCTAGTCAGATTCTGATGGACTTGTAAACATAGAAGTATTTGTTTCCTTCTACTTTCTTATGCTTCAAAATTATTTTATAAGTCTTGAATTTAGGGGGAGCCTCTTGTTAGTTCTCTGTTTTTAGGGTTGGCTTAGTTTTTGTAAAACAAATAATAGTATCGGTTATAAGAAAAACAGGTACAACAAAGAATTCCCACTGAAATGATAAAGCATGTTATGTTGAAGTAATTCCACATCTGGAATAACATGTCACATGGGATGTCATGACAGATCACATGTCTCGACATCTCTCAAGACATTTGGATCTGTTACACTAGAGTTTCAATTGGTATCAGAGCAGGCATCATGTTCTGTCTCTGGATGAGATCCTAGGAGGTTACTTTCTAGTTTGGCAAGGAAGGTTTGTAGTGAAAAGATGTTTGAACGTTGATGTGTACATGGTCCCTTGAAGTGGAGGATGGACTATGTTGAGCATCAAAATCTGTGGTATGTTTTGGTGTGGGTTTTATTTATTTTCAAATCTAAGGTTGTACTACTGGTTCGTGGGATATGGTGATTATATACAAAAAATTGTGCCTAAAGGATGATGAGGAGCTGTTAAAGTAATTTCGCTGCATGGTATCTTTGTCAAACCTGGTTCTCTTAGCATTAAGGTTTGATCTCCTCAGAAAATGCACTCATGATGGTGGTATGAACAAAGCTGGTTCAGTCAACTAATCAAAATAGCCAACGATACTTGAGTTCTGGTTCTCAAGTCCACTCATAAAGGCACTTTAGCATGGCTGATAGGTTGCTTCTTCAAGTAACATGAAGAAAGGTTGAAACCATTCAGGTTGGTCTCAATTAGAGTCTTCATATCTCTTGACTCCTTCCAGGAAGTAACTCTAAATCTGGCTATTTGAGGTATAGCTGGGCCGTCTATATTGGAGTTGGTCGAAGGATGGTGTAATATTCTCAACACCAAGTTCAGCTGTATGGAAGGAATTGATGTTCTATGGAATGTTAGAACATTACTTCAGCAGGTATGCAGCTACCGGTTGAAGAACATATGTTTTGGGTGCTAAACAAAATGTTGTAAATATTTTTGTTTGGAACCTACTTCTGACCTGGAAGAGGAGACATCTGATTTGTGCAAGTTGATCAGGTCACGATCAACAGTCTGTCTACCTCTGTGTCAGTTTATTTCTGACCAAGGTATATGGATGTACAATAGTCGAGCTCTTGAGAAGAACTCATAAGGGCATCACCACCGAATCTCTTTAAAGGATGAGCTCATGCCTAAAGGACTTTTTGGATCAAAGGAACCAGATTAATGGAACCTTGGTTATGACCATGGAACAGATTATACTTGTGTTATGCTTACGATTCTCAGGATATGAGATTGCTATACTATTCTCATGTACTTCCTAGCAATTATGAAGGGAGAGTCCTCAATCTGAAGCTAGAAGAACTTGAAGGTTGTGTCAGACATAATGTCCTGACATCTGTTCACTGAGAATTTATTTTTCTCAATGTGTCTGGTAGTATTGTTCAAGAATAATGTGGAGGTCGCGTGCTCACGCTTCGTTCATTAATCAAGTCCTTGAAAGAATGGAACTATTGTCCTTCTGGTAAATTCTTCCAAGGGATGTTAAGCATTTGGAGACACATTAACCAACTCTATGTGTTCTGAATCATCTAGGAAGAACCTTTCAACTGAAGCAATGAGGAAATACGTCTCTGGAATCAAAGGATTGGGTTTCCCGGTATTTTCGTGAAAAGTATATTTATTGTTTAGATTCACTTATGTGGTGTCCTCACATAATGAATTAGTGGTAGTACAAGGAATAGCGTGGATCCTTGTATTGTGAAGAAGTGGACTAAGTCTGAATAGTCTACTCATGACGAGTAAAGTCCAGTTAATGTCATCTGCCTCAGATACCTAGTAGAGGGAATCTCTTCTATAGGTGAAAAAATGGTATCCAAGCATCTCATAGTCAGACAGGAGGTCTTTACTTTGTGCATATGAGATATGGTCTTTGAAGGATTGATCAACTACCTATAGTTGGTTTGTCTGCATCCCCTACAAGAGTTGTAGGTTGCTATGAAAGTCATCTCCAAAAGCATAGAAAGATTCTGAAAGTCAGGTTAATGTCAGAACTGAGGATTGAACATCACTTTAGTTCTCTCATTCCCAACTAAGGAAGGTTATTCAATTCAGGATGGGATCAAGGGTCAAGTAACTGACCAGACTAGGAACGACTAACGTGACAATGTGTCTTTTTAAAGAATTCACTCACTTCAAGTGGTGCATAATATTGTCATTTGTCGTCTTCTTTGCAGTTTAGAGACAGTCTTATCAGCAGATTGTACCTCTAAAAGAAGTATAACACCTCATCTGCTGGCTGTATGAAGATGAGCATGTAACTGATGAACAACCGTGACAGGGTTAGGGTACAAATCTGAAGTGTGTGCAAGTCTGCTTTCTGACCTAATGGTGTCAGGAAATGATTGAGAGTTTATTTTTCTCGCAAGCTGCAGTAGTGAGATTTCAATTTGAGCTTCCTGAAGGACTTCGATGCACAATAAGTCCTTGGAAGCATGGTTCAAGAACCAGAGCTAGGTTTTTGAAGCTAATGTCCCGAATGATGTTGTAACATCATTGCTGATAATTGTGGAAAAGATTTGGGACCATGAATCTCAATGTTCAAACACCATGTTCAGAAGTAACAGTTCTTTATATGGGTTAGAATGATAAGATTCTTATGATAGTAGTATGGTCAGGCAAGGCATATCTACTATGATGTGTTAAAGACTTCATTAGTATCAGCAAATACTAGTAATTGTAAAGAGAAGAAGGATGATTTGATCAGCATATCAGTTTGAGGTATTCCTTCTGTTGTTTTCAGATAGTCTGAATCTTAGTAAAGCTTGTAAGCACACTAAGAAATGGTTGGAGGTTGTTTTCAGACTATGTATACATGACTTCTTGCCTATTCTAAAGGTCATAATACTTGATGTGGATGCTTAAGGGCACGAATCAGAGGTGTCCATGTCATGTGAATAGCTCAGGGTGCTTGGAGTTATTCGCTTAGAGCTAATGATAGATGTGATTGCTCTCCAAAATAAAGGTTTGAGTGCTCAAATGCTTAAGGGCAGTCAAAGCTTTGTTTGTTCATGACAGGGGGAGTAAATGAACAATTTGGGCTAGCTTATGAAGGTATTTTCTTCGTATGAGGATAATGTTGAATAACATGCTGAGACATGTTGCTACAAGGAGCAGACAGTGGCTAATGGAATATAAATATTTCTATCCTGCTAACTAATGGGAGTTGTCACACTTGTTGAATCAAGAGGCGTGTGATAGTAATTCCAAGTAAACAGAGGGCAATCAGAGAATGCAGTTGAAGGCATCATAGCCGTGCCTCGGAGCATATGAAGTAGTTTGGGAAATGTCCTTGACTAAATTTACCGAAGATCTGGTTGAAGTCGAAGACAATGTCTGATAAAAATTCAAAACATTATTCTTGTCTTGTTTCCTTGAGACCAACAAAGGAATATTCTAGACTGTGCAATAAGCCAAGTGTAAAAAAGGATGTCTAGAAGATGTTATTGACCACACATGCGTTGAGACTGAATAGTCTAGAAGAAACAATCCAAGCATAATAAAAGCAGTCAACACCGTGTTGGACTGTGCACATAGTTTTTGTTGGCGGTATTCTCTCCTCAAATAATGCTTTTCTTGACCAGAAGGTGTCACATTCAAGGAATCGTTGTTGCACAAGCAAAGGACCAGCAATTTATAGGAGTTATCAGTTTTCTTTCACACATTGTAAGTGTGTGTTTCTGTTGTTTCCATATGGGGTTCCTACGGATCTGGGTAAGCTGTGTCTGGGTATGATTTTGTGAAGGCCTCCTTTGTCAATTTTTGGCCAAAAATGGGGAGAAAGGATTGGCTACTCAGATGTTTAGTCAGGAGGCTGTATTTCCAGACACAGTTTAAAAATGATGTCGAATTGTATAAGGAGGTTTGGATTAGCTTTGTGACTTGTGATCTGAGTTATGAACACAGTTGTGACATGTGTTCTGAGTTACCAGAGGTGGTGGTTGACTTAATTTAACTACGGTTGAATTGGTTCTCTTATGCCACCATTGGTCTTCTGTGAGAAGAGATGGTTCCTGGGTTGAGGGAGAGTGTAACTCATCTTCTTCCTCATGTACACCAACTTGTTGGTGTTAAGGTCTGTGCTGCATGAAGATGTTGAACATCGATTTCCTGACATCGTAGCTACAGACTGAATCCATCCATAGTTGCTGAAGTCTAGTGCACAATTGCTGAGATCTACTGGACTTCTATTAGCAGATGTATTCTTGGTTTTTATTGTATTATTGGCTTTTGTTATCGAATGCTTGTAATCTGTAGTTTATTTGTTTTAGCAGAAAATATGCCAAAGGGGGAGATTGTTAGTTATCTATTTTTAGGGTTGGCTTAATTTTTGTAAAACAAATAATAGTATCGGTTATAAGAAGAACATGTATAGCAATAAAGTCCCACTGAAATGATAGAACATGTTATGTTGAAGTAATTCAACATTTGGAATAACATGTCACATGGGATGTCACGACATTATGCCTGAGCTGAAGTGAATTGTTTTAGTTAAATCAGTGTGATTCTCTGAATATTATGCAAATCAAATAAAGGCATATATATGTAACAGGCCTGAAGAATCAATAAGAAGATTTGAGGAATCAATCAGAAGAATCAAGTCAGAATATTTGAAGATTATATTGTTTCTAAATATGGAGATATTTTCAAAAACTAAAAGAATGAAAACCTTGTTTGTAACAGAAGTTACTGTGATATTGTAACAACAAATTTGCTGTGATTGAAGGCCCAAATCCAGCTGAGTATAGGTTATAAATAGAAGTGTTTGTAACCTAGAAAGGAAGCCAACCGAGAATAGAAAAGATGTAATCATTAGGGCTAGGTTAAGTGAACCTCCCGGGTTGTGGGAAGGTCACCGTAATTCTTAAAGCCTGTAGGCAAGAGGAATACATATTGTTCTTGGAGGAAGCTTTGAAGTAACTCCAAGGTAGTGTTCATAGTCAAGAGTCTTGACTAGGGATTGTCATGGAAGTGTGTCTTCTAAACTATTTGTCTGTGTAATTAGAATGCGTTGGGTATTAGGTCATTGCTACAACTCCTAGGACTAGAGAATTGTACAACATTACTGCGGTAATAGGAAATGGGATGGGGATATTCCATATCTAGAGAGGATCTAGGTAAAAGGTTCATTGGGTAGGTATTAAGTGAGGTTTTGTAAAAGGGGATGTTTAGCTTTAAATTAATACTGCTGATAGTGGACTTCATTCCTGACTTGGTATGCCCCCAGAGTAGGTGTGTTTGTCACCGAACTGGGTCAATAATTACTGGTGTAATTTATCTTTCAGTTTGGCATAAATCTGTGTATATACCTTGCTAATGTTTCTTGACAGATCACATGTCTCGACATCTCTAAAGAGATCTGGATTTGTTACACCCAAATTTCTCCTCTATACAAGCTTAAATGAATTTTGAGAGTATCTTTCTCAAGGGGAGCTGCTTGGCTAACTCTAAATTTATTTTTATGTGATTTAAACCTAGTATATATTGTTCATCAAAATACATGGTTTTGTCATCATCAAAAAGGGGGAGATTGTAAGAACAAGATTTGGTTCTGCATCTGACCTTATGTTTTGTTGATAATATTATATGATATCTTAGAGAACAATTTAGTACTCTAACGGTTTCTTTCTAGTGTGTAACTTTTACTAACAGGTTCTATCTCTGAAGAAAAGGCGAGTGACGTCATCAGGTTCTGAACTCACCACACTCTGACTCTGGAAGAAACCAACATGTTTACAGATTCAATCAAGTTCTAGAATACTTCTATAACAACGATTCTGATGAACGTGAGTGATAGAGCTTCTGAACGAGACTCTCATGAAAGAGCTTTTGGGGCCTCCTTTAGCTCTGAGATTCTATTGTCCAAGTTCTGAAGATTCTGAAGACAAGATTCTGGAATAAAAGTTCTGAATATTCTGAAGACAAGATTTTGGAATAATAAGTTCTGAAGATTCTGAAGCCAAAGCTTCTAAAGACCAAGTGTTGAATTTTGGAAGACAAGATTTTGGATGAACAAGTTCTGAAGACGTAAGTTCTAAAGTCTCAAAAGACCAAATGCTGAAGACTCTAAAGATAAGGTTATGTTTGAACAAGCTCTGAAGACTCTAGAATCTTCGGAAGACTATGAAGTCTTAGGTTCAATTAACTCAATGTTTTGATCCTTTTAAACATGCTTCAACATCTATTGTCTGAAGCCTCTGAAGATTAGAAGATAAAGTTCAAATTTAGATTCATGCGAGGAAACAATAAGTGGTATCTACTCTTCCACTATTCAGATAGGGTAACGCTAGGTCATTACTAATGTAAAATATTATCTACCGCTCCCTCACTGACTCAATCCATGGTTGATGTGACTCCGCCTCCGTTGTCGCCGCTCTCTAACCTTGGCTCACTGGAAACAACACCGGTGCCGCTGCCAGTCTCTGAAGTTTCACGTTGTCATCATTTTTCCTTGAAGATTGCACAAAAAATCGATGAAAAAGAACTTTCATTTATGGCGTTAACAAGTTGAGCCTTACATCAATGCTCACGATCTCACAGATCTGGTGGTTTGTGCTCGCGTTCCGCCGAAGTTCCTTTCTGAAGCTGCTCGATGTGCCGGTTCTTACAATCCGGCGTATTCTGCGTGGATCCACAAGGATCAGATTCTTCCATCGTGGCTTCAGTCCACGTTATCGAGCGAAATTCTCTCGCGTGTTCTTGGATGTTCACATTCGCACGAATTGTGGGATCGTCTGTTCAGTTATTTCCAGAAACAGACACGTGCAAGGGCACGTCACCTGCGTGTGGAGTTGCGCGCTCTCACGCTTGATACTCTATCTATTCAGGATTATCTACTGAAGATTCGCACCATTGTTGATGTTAGCTTCCATTGGCGATCCTATACCTCTCTCTCATCACATTGACGTCATCTTGGAAGGTTTACCGACTGAATTTGCTCCGGTTGTCTTTGTTGTTGAAAGCAAGTTTGGTGTTATGGATCTGGATGAAGTTGAGATTCTCCTGTTGGCTCACGAACTTCGCCTAAACAAGTTCAAGAAGCAGTCTCCACCGGATCTGATGTCTCTTAATCTCACACACTATGCAGCTCCGACGTCTACTAGTGAGGAAACACCTTCACCTGCAACAGATTCCTCCTCTACTCTGGCTAGTGCATCTACTCATGTGCAGGAATATTCTCAATTCAAAGTAGGAAGGAGTCATCATGGTGGCAGGTTCAGAGGTAGAGGTGGCAGACTTGGTGCGTCTCATATCCAGTGTCAAGTTTTCTCCAAACCAGGTCACACTGCTTTACAATGCTGGCACATGTTTAATTCTCAGTTTCACTCTACTATAGCTCCAGCCTCTGCCCCTGCTCCTTATGTTCAAGCTAAATGGCCTAATGCTGGTGTGTACTACACTCAAGTACCACCCCAAAGCTCTCCTTATGTGTGGACTAGGCCTCCAGTAGCTGTTGTGCCTGCCGTGCCTGCTGTTGCTACTGTTCCTGCAGTTATCTCTCAGCCTCCAAGCACCTTTGTGGAAAACAGATTACCTTATACTTTTGGATCATGGTTCCCTGACTCAGGAGCTTCGTATCATGTTTGAAGGTGTTTTGCAGGTTGGCTGCATTATTGGTAAAACATACCTGGTTGACTGTGTTTATGCAGGTTTCATATTTGTGTGGAGCTAATACAGGTTTTGTAAGGAATGTCATGATCGATGTCATGACATCCATGTGTGACAGCAGGAGCTATTATTATTTGTTAATTGTGTTTCCTGATTTATCCTTTTTATCAGTTTAGGAAACTTTTTATTGAGTGGTGCACATTTCGTCCAGAAGATCCTATTGACAGCACATTGTGTAACAGACAGTTGACGTGTGAATTAGGTTAACTTTGTTAACCCTAATGTATTTCTAAAAAAGCCCAAGGCCCAAGACTGCTTATAAAAAGACCTGCAATCCTAATTTGGAACGCAGACAGAAGATTATATTTGTGAAGAACGGCTATTCTGTAACTGTCTCGTGTGATCCAAACAATTATCATGTTGATAATCGTTGTGGAGTAATTTGTTCTGTTTCTGTTACTTGTGATCCACGCTATTATCTTTGATGATTGCGTTGGAGTTAGTTTATGTTTTAGTTGTGTCACTCTAAGCTTTTAAGCACGAGTGTGTGTCTCTTGATTGAAGCTTTTAAGCAGATCAAGGTGTGTATTTGAAGAGTGTCTTCTATTTGTAATTGTTTATTGTGTGTGTATCACTGCTGTGATTGAGGGGGAGTGGAATGGAGATATTCCATATCTAGGTAGAACTTAGGTAGAAGGGTCATTGGGTAGTGATTAAGTGAGGATTTGTAAACTGGGAGTTTAGCTCTAAATTGATACTGCTAATAGTGGACTTCATCCCTGGCTTGGTAGCCCCCAGAGTAGGTTGTTTGAACCGAACTGGGTAAACAATTATGTGTGTTCTTTATTGTTTTATGCTGTTTATTATTATTGTCTGTGCTGCTAATTGTGGATGTCATAACATCCAGTTTGACATCGAGCGTGTGTTACTAGAATTTTCAATTGGCATCAGAGCAGGCACCCTGCCTGTTTTCTTCTAGGTGAGATCTAGGGATAACAAAATTTTGGTACTATTGAGAAGGAACTGTTAGTGTTTGGAAACAGACCACCTATCCTGGTTGGCTCTAACTATGACTACTGGAAACCTTGTATGGTAGCAGTCATTAAGTCAGTGGCTATCAAGGCCTGGAGAGCTGTTGAAAGTGGATGGAAACATCCTGAGAAAATTCTGGAAGATGGAACCACTGTTCTAATTCCTGAAACTCAATGGAGTAAATCTGAAGAAGAGTTAGCGTTGAGCAATTCCAAGGCCCTAAGTTCAATATTCAATGGTATCGACAAAAACATCTTCAGATTTTTGCAACACTGTGAGCTGGCTAAAGAAGCTTGGGATACTCTCAAAACAGCACATGAAGGCACGTCCAAGGTAAAGATGTCGAGACTTCAAATACTTACCACTAAGTTTGAAAATTTCAAGATGAAAGAGGATGAAACCATCTATGAATTTTACATGAATATTCTTGAGATATCAAACAACTCAAGTGCCTTAGGAGAAAAATTGATTGAAGAAAAATTGGTAAGGAAGGTCCTCAGATCACTGCCCAAGCGGTTTGATATGAAGGTAACTTCCATAGAAGAAGCCCAGGACATCAGCAAAATGAAGCTGGACGAACTCATTGGGTATCTACAAACCTTTGAATTGAGCGTTTGTAAGCCTGTTGAAGAGAAGAACAAAAGCATAGCGTTTATCACCAACACAGATGACAAGGATGGAAATAAAGACGATATCTCAGAAGCCATAGCCATGCTTGGAAAACAATTCAACAGATTTATCAAAAGGGTTAGTCAGAAGTCCAGACTCAATGTCAAGAACACTACCAATGACATTACCAAAACACATGCTCCTCACAAAAGAACATCAACTGAAGAAAAGGTAGCTCTAGAAAGAGAAATTCAATGTCATGCTTGTGAAGGATATGGACATATTCAAGCTGAATGTCCCACCTACCTCAAAGAGCAAAGAAAATGTATGTCTGTCACTCGATCTGATGAAAACTCAGACAGTGATAGTGAAGAGGAATGTGCTGCTCTAACAAGTGTGTGTACGTTTAATCATAAAAACAACAAAAAGGTCCCCACCTTTGAAGAACTGGCCATCTCATACAATGATCTAAGGATCAAGAGTGCAGAAATGTGGAGGATAAAAGAGAAACAAAAGAAAGTGATAGGAGAACTGGAAGTCGAGAAAAGAGAACTTCTAACAACCGTAGCACATCTCAATGGTGAAATCAGCATCTTCAACTACAAACTAGATCAGATGTCACAATCAATTAGAATGCTGAACAATGGAACTGACTCCCTTGAAAAGATTCTTGAAATTTTTCAAAAAGGAGGAAATCGGTCTGGATTAGGATTTGGGAATGAATCTAATCTAAGGTCAAAAGAGTCAGAACCAGAAATTCTTCCTGGTAAGCAGATGTCAGCATCGATGTCACGACATCATGAAACTAGGAATTAGAACCAAACAAAAGGGAAATTTCAGGAATGGAGATGCAACTATAGTGGGAGATTTGGCCACCTGAAAAGATTCTGTTATAAACTGATTGGGTACCCGGGGCAAAAATATATAAGCAATCTCAACCAGCACAACATTCTCACAAAACAAAGATGGGTTGCTAAATGTTATGCTTTAATTGCTCATACCCCCTTGAGGGTGTCAACCAAAGGTGACTGGTACTTTGACAGTGGATGTTCAAAACACATGACAGGAATGAAAAACTTGTTGGAAGAAATCAAGCCACATTCCACCAGCTATGTAACCTTTGGTGATGGAGCCAGAGGAGAGATTAAAGGGGTAGGAAAACTAGAGCATGCAGGAGCACCTCAACTAGACAGTGTTCTACTAGTCAAAGGTCTAGCTGCAAACTTGATCAGCATCAGTCAGCTATGTGACCAAGGCCTAAAAGTCAGATTTACCAAAGATGAATGTGTGGTCACTAATGAAGAAGATGTAGAAATCATGAAGGGAGTAAGGTCCAAAGACAACTGCTACTTATGGGAACCCAAAATAGCAAGTCATTCATCAATATGTACCATGGCAAAAGAGGAAAAAGAAGTTATACTCTGGCATCAAAATCTGGGACATATGCATTTAAGAGGAATGAAGAAGATCATAAACAAAGAAGCTGTGAGAGGAATACCTAAGCTACAGATTGATGAAGGCAAAGTTTATGGAGAGTGTCAGGCTGGAAAGCAAATTAGGACCTCTCACCCAAGGGTCAGTCAACTCACCACCTCTAAAACTCTAGAATTATTACATCTGGATCTAATGGGACCAATGCAAGTGGAAAGTCTTGGAGGAAAACGGTATGCTTATGTAGTAGTTGATGATTTCTCGAGATACACATGGATAAGCTTCATTAGAGAAAAATCTGATGTATTTGATGTCTTTAAAGAGCTCTGCACTAGACTCCAAAGAGAAAAGGAAAGCAATGTCATCAGAATAAGAAGTGATCATGGAAAGGAATTTGAGAATGCCAGATTTGCTGAATTCTGCTCAACTGAAGGAATTAGTCATGAGTTCTCCTCCCTTATTACACCCCAACAAAACAGAGTAGTAGAAAGGAAAAACAGGACTATATAAGAATCAGCCAGAGCAATGATTCATGCTAAGAAACTTCCCATGTATTTTTGGGCTGAGGCTATGAACACAGCCTGCTATGTCCATAACAGAGTTACTCTGAGAAAAGGAACCTCATCAACTCTGTATGAACTCTGGAGAGGAAAAAAACCAAGTGTCAAGTACTTTCATGTTTTTGGAAGCAAGTGCTATATCCTAACAGATCGAGACCAAAGGAGAAAAATGGACTCCAAGAGTGATGAAGGCATATTCTTGGGATACTCAACAAATAACAGGGCGTATAGAGTGTTCAACATCAGAACACAAGTAATGATGGAATCCATCAATGTGGTTGTTAATGATCAACATGGAGAATTCGATGTCACAGAGAATGCTGAGACATTCATTGAAATTCAGGCTGAACAGACAAACCAACCTGAAGTAGGCAACGAAACTCCTTCAGAACCAGAACCTGAGCCAATCATCAAATATCCATCTATTAGAATTCAGAAAGATCACTCCAAGGAACTGATCATAAGAGATCTCAACAGTGGAATAATGACCAGGTCAAAAGGAACTATAGCTAATTCCTGCTTTGTGTCCAAAGTTGAACCAAAAAATGTAAAGGAAGCTCTGACAGATGAGTTTTGGATCAATGCCATGCAAGAGGAACTTGCACAGTTCAAAAGAAACAAAGTCTGGGAACTGGTACCCAGACCAGAAGGGACAAATATCATAGGTACCAAATGGATATACAAGAACAAGACGAATGAACAAGGAGTCATAACAAGAAACAAGGCAAGGTTAGTGGCTCAAGGATACACTCAAGTGGAAGGAATAGACTTTGATGAGACTTTTTCTCCTATAGCAAGACTTGAGTCAATTAGACTACTACTAGGAGTAGCGTGCATTCTAAAGTTCAAACTTTATCAGATGGATGTAAAAAGTGCATTTCTAAATGGATACCTGAATGAAGAAGTTTATGTAGAACAACCTAAAGGGTTTGCTGATCCAAACTTTCCTGATCATGTATACAAACTGAGAAAAGCTCTCTATGGGTTGAAACAAGCTCCAAGAGCTTGGTATGAAAGATTAACTGAGTTTCTAACCACAAATGGATATAAGAAAGGTGGAATAGACAAAACCCTTTTTGTCAAAAACACAGATGGAAGAATCATGATTGCTCAGATATATGTGGATGACATCGTGTTTGGAGGAATGTCAGATACAATGGTAAAACACTTTGTTGGTTAAATGCAGACTGAATTTGAAATGAGTATGGTTGGGGAACTGACTTACTTTCTTGGTCTTCAAATCAAGCAAATGGAAGACTCCACATTCATGTCTCAAAGCAAATATGCCAAGAATATAGTAAAGAAATTTGGTACGGACAATGCAAGTCACAAAAGAACTCCTGCACCAACTCATCAAATACTATCTAAAGATGAAGGAGGTATAAGTGTTGACCAGAGTCTTTACAGAAGCATGATTGGTAGCTTGTTATATCTGACAGCAAGCAGACCAGATATTACATTTGCAGTTGGAGTGTGTGCCAAATATCAAGCAGAGCCAAAGGCAAGTCACTTAAATCAAGTCAAGAGAATTCTGAAATATGTAAATGGGACTTCAGACTATGGCATACTGTACACCAACGGAAGTAACCCTGTCTTGATTGGATACTGTGATGCTGACTGGGCTGGAAGTGCTGATGACAGAAAGAGCACATATGGAGGATGTTTCTTTCTAGGTAGCAACCTTATATCGTGGTTAAGCAAGAAACAAAATTGTGTCTCCTTATCTACTGCTGAAGCAGAGTACATAGCAGCTGGTAGTAGTTGTTCACAATTGGTCTGGATGAAACAAATGCTTACTGAATACAATGTTCCTCAGGATGTCATGACTTTATATTGTGACAATCTCAGTGCTATCAATATATCCAAAAATCCTATCCAGCATAGCAGAACCAAACATATTGATATCAGACACCACTTTATCAGAGAACTGGTAGAAGATAAGGTAATTTGCCTAAAGTACTTAAACACTGAACTTCAACTAGCTGACATATTCACAAAAGCTCTTGATGCTACACAGTTTGAGAACTTGCGAAGCAAGTTAGGACTTTGCATCCTTGAAGAACCATAGAGTTAACAAAAAAAAAAAACAGGTGGAGAAGACACTTCTTTTGGCTTTGGCAACATTTGTGGCCAAACATGGGGAGAAGTAATATGTGTCACCCCAGAACAACAAGAATGGTGGTTGTGTGTGATCAACAATTCTATTTGCTTATCTTTGTGTTGATTTGTTTGTGCTTGTGCTATTCTTGTGGCTTGTGCTTATGCTTCTTTTTTGCACTGTCTGTTTTTTGTCTGAGCACTGTGTGCATACTAGTGATGTATGTTTTTTGTTTGTATTAGCTTGTGTTTGTTTTGATTATCCGGTGCTACAAGTGTTTCTCTGGTATGGTGTGACAGGATGTTTTAGCCAAAAATTTGCCAAAGGGAGAGATTGAAGGTGTTTTGCAGGTTGGCTGCATTATTAGTAAAACATACCTGGTTGATTGTGTTTATGCAGGTTGCATATTTGTGTGGAGCTAATAAGGTTTTGTAAGGAATGTCATGATCGATGTCATGACATCCATGTGTGACAGCAGGAACTGTTATTATTTGTTAATTGTGTTTCCTGATTTATCCTTTTTATCAGTTTAGGAAACTTTTTATTGAGTGGTGCACATTTCGTCCAGAAGATCCTATTGACAGCATATTGTGTAACAGACAGTTGACGTGTGAATTAGGTTAACTTTGTTAATCCTAATGTATTTCTAAAAAAGCCCAAGGCCCAAGACTGCTTATAAAAAGACCTGCAATCCTAATTTGGAACGTAGACAGAAGATTATATTTGTGAAGAACGGCTGTTCTGTAACTGTCTCGTGTGATCCAAACAATTATCATGTTGATAATCGTTGTGGAGTAATTTGTTCTGTTTCTGTTACTTGTGATCCACACTATTATCTTTGATGATTGTGTTGGAGTTAGTTTATGTTTTAGTTGTGTCACTCTAAGCTTTTAAACACGAGTGTGTGTCTCTTGATTGAAGCTTTTAAGCAGATCAAGGTGTGTCTTTGAAGAGTGTCTTCTATTTGTAATTGTTTATTGTGTATGTGTATCACTGCTGTGATTGAGGGGAAGTGGAATGGAGATATTCCATATCTAGGTAGAACTTAGGTAGAAGGGTCATTGGGTAGTGATTAAGTGAGGAGTTGTAAACTTGGAGTTTAGCTCTGAATTGATACTGCTAATAGTGGACTTCATCCCTGGCTTGGTAGCCCCCAGAGTAGGTTTTTTGAACCGAACTGGGTAAACAATTCTGTGTGTTCTTTATTGTTTTATGCTGTTTATTATTATTGTCTATGCTGCGTAATTGTGGATGTCATAACATCCAGTTTGACATCGAGCGTGTGTTATTAAAATTTTCAATGTTACTAATGATGCTTCGAATCTGCAGGAGGTGACACCTTTTGAAGGCCATGACCAGATCTTCATAGGGAATGGATAAGGTTTGGCTATTAAAACTGCTGGCTCTAGTTCTTTTTGTTCACCCTTACTTCCTCCCACACACCTCACTCTAAATAACTTACTTCATGTACCTTCCCTTACCAAAAATATGTTGAGTGTCAGTCAGTTCACAAAGGATAACAATGCCTATTTTGTGTTTTCAGCTAATACATGTCTTGTCAAATGTCAGGTGTCTGATGCTACTTTACTTGAAGGTCATGTTGGTGCTGATGGTTTATATGAGTTTCCTTCCATTGATGTTTCCAAGTCTGCTAAGTCTCCATTGGCCTCTACTGCTAAGTCTTCCTTTAATGTTGCACCTAGTGCCTTTACTTTTTCTGTACCTTTTAGCTTGCCCTATATGTGGCATCTTAGACTTAGGCATCCTAATGTTCATGCCCTAAAACTTGTTTTACAACAATGTAATGTTCCTTTTACTAATAAAGCCAATGATTTGTTTTGTTCTGCCTGTTGTGTTGGTAAGTCTCACAGACTGCACTCACCTATCTCACACACTGTGTATACTCAGCCACTTCAATTAATTTACACTAATCTGTGGGGTCCTTCCCCTTTTAAATCTGCTACTGGCTACTTCTATTACATCTCTTTTGTAGATGCTTGCTCTAAATTTACTTGGCTCTATCTTATCAAGAACAAATCTGAAGCCTTATCTGTGTTTCAAAAGTTTAAGGCTATGGTGGAGCTGCAACTTAATCTCCCTATCAAGGCTGTCCAGTCTGACTGGGGTGGGGAGTTTAGACCATTCACTAAGTATCTTGCTGATTTAGGAATCATTCACAGACTGATTTGTCCCCATACACACCATCAAAATGGTGTCATTGAAAGGAAACACAGGCACATAGTTAATTTGGGCCTCACTCTCCTTAGCTAGGCTTCCATTCCCCTCACTTATTGGGATTATACCTTCTCTACTGCTGTCTATATCATCAATAGGTTGCCATTTGCATATGTGCAATTTGCTGTCCCCTACACACTGCTTTTCCATCAAAAACCTGATTATGCCTTCCTCAAGGTTTTTGGATGTGTCTGCTTTCCTCTCTTAAGACCCTATAACACCCACAAGCTGAGTTTTAGGTTTCAAGAATGTCTTTTCTTGGGTTATGCTACCTCTCACAAAGGGTACAGATGCTTAGCCCCAAATGGAAGACTGTATATCTCCAAAGATGTGTTGTTCAATGAATCCAAATTCCCCTTTCCTTCTCTATTTTCAGCTTCAGTGTCTAACAATGTTTCTGCTCCCACACAGTATTTAGAACCTATATGTTCCAGTCCTGTTCTTAGCCCCTTTACTCCATACATTACTAAAATTCCACCTAGCACATCTTTTTCTCCTAACTTTCCTTCTTCCCCTGCAACACCCGGGAATCCTCTTGAAGCTGCCAGCACTAACAATCCTACTACTGCTGCCAGCCTTAGAAGTTCCTCTGTTGTTGCCAGTACCTCTTCTGTTCCTTCCAGTACTGCAAGTTCTTCCTCTTCTCAATCTCAGCCTATCATTCCTACCAATGTTGTTCCTGTTTCCCAAGTACCTATCAATGCTCATTCTATGAATACTAGAGCAAAGTCTGGATTCCTCCAACCTAGATTGGAACCTAGGCTGCTACTTGCCCACACAGAACCCAAGTCTGTAAAACAGGATCTTGCAGATCAAAATTGGAAAGCAGCAATGCCAGCTGAATTTGATGCTCTTTAGCATAACAACACCCAGACTTTGGTACCTTTACCTCCAAACAAGAATGTCATTGGTTGTAAATGGGTCTTTAGTAGGGGTGGCAAAGCGGGCGGCCCGCCCCGTTTAGGCCCGCCCCATTTAAGCCCGTCCAAAAGCGGGGTGGGGCGGGGCGGGCCTACTTAGGTGTCCGAGCTCAAAAGTCATGCCCGCCCCGTTTACTAACGAGTTGGCGGGTTGGCGGGCCGGCCCGCCAATTTTTATTAATTTTTTTATTTTACAGTTTGATTTACTACATAATTAACAAAAAAAATTAATTATTACCAAAAAGGTCGATAAAATATTTTTTTAACAACGCACAATAGAACTTCAACATGTCTTAAGTCCAAACAGTTCAAAAAATAAGACAAATAAAGATCAATTATAACAAAATAAACTCGACCACAATAAAAAAGCGTATCAAAATAAATAAATAAATAAATAAAGAATACATATCACTCTAATTATATTTAAAAACTAGCTACTAGAAAACCCAATTAAGAATTTACATAAGACAGACAATGATAACAATTACACCGCATAATACATCTCGGTGCATAAAATATCAACACCTAACTTTCTCACTAGTTACTTCATATAAACTTTTATATTAATCGATTCCTTAATAGTTGAATCCAAAATTTGTCACACTTATAGACTCATCAAATCCCTCATTTACTTAAAATTCTAAAGAAAACATGTGAGCTAATGTATTAACAACTTAATAATTATGCATGTTATACAACTGTTCTTTTATTTCAAACTTTTCCAATCTAAGAGAAGAGTGTTATTTTTATAGTTAAAGTTGTTTTAATTCTAAATAAAAAATATTTTTTTTTAACAAAAAGCCCGCGGGCAAAATCCGCCCCGCCCCGCCTCGGCCCGTTTTTTTAAGCGGGTTAGGCGGGGCGGGCCAACTTAAGGTACCGAGCCGAAAACCTCAGCCCAGCCCGCCTAAAATGGCGGGTCAAACGAGCCGACCCGGCGGGCCTGACCCGTTTTGCCACCCCTAGTCTTTAAGCTCAAAGAAAAAATCCTAATGGCACTATCAATCGTTACAAAGCCTAGTTGCTAAGGGATTCCACTAAAGACATGGTTTGGATTTCACTGAGACCTTTCCCCCTGTGGTCAAGTCAGTCACTATTAGGGTCATTCTCACTGTTGCCATTACTCACAAGTGGTCCATTCAGCAACTGGATGTTAATCATGCATTCTTAAATGGGCTGCTAACTGAAGAAGTTTACATGGAATAACCTCAAGGCTTCACTACCTCTAAATGCACTCTTGTGTGCAAGCTAAATAAAGACATTTATGGGCTCAAACAGGCTCCTAGGCAATGGTTTGAGAGGTTGCAATCAGCCTTAATTCATCTCAAATTCAAACCCAGCAAATGTGACCCTTCACTCTTTACCTTCTTCTCCAATGGGCATTCCTTGTATCTCTTGGTTTACGTAGATGATATAATCATCACTGGTAGCTCTCCTACCCTTCTCAAAGAGGTCATTTCTAAACTTAATTCAGCCTTCTCCCTTAAACACCTTGGAGACCTTGACTATTTTCTTGGCATAGAAGTTAAACCAGCTGCTCAGGGCTCTCTTTTATTGACTCAAGCCAAGTATATTAGGGACTTGCTGCAGTAGACCAATATGCTAGAAGCTAGTCCAGTTACTACTCCTATGCAATCTACTTGCAAACTTACTAAGATTGGTTCTGCAGCCTTTTCTGACCCCTTTATGTACAGATCTGTAGTTGGTGATTTACAATATGCCACCATCACTCGTCCTGATCTGACTTATGCAGTAAATAAAGCGTGTCAGTTTATGTCACACCCTCTTGACACTCATTGGGTTGCAGTCAAGAGAATTCTTAGGTATCTCAAGGGCACACTTCATCATGGCGTGTTACTTAGCCCTCTTTCTGCTCACATTTCTCCCTCTCTTCATGTCTACCGTGATGCTGATTAGGCTTCAGACCCTGATGATAGGCGCAGTACTTCTGGTGCAACCATTTTCTTTGGTTTCAACCTCATTTCCTGGTGGTCTAAAAAGCAGCCTGTTGTGGCCAGGTCCAACACTGAGTCAGAATACAGAAGTCTTGCCCAGGCTACAACTGACCTCTTCTGGATTCAGACCCTGTTTCATGAATTATGTATTCAGACCAAGCCTCCTGTGGTCTTGTGTGACAACCAGTCTGCTGTGCTGTTAGCTCATAATCCTGTCCTGCACTCTAGGACCAAGCACATGGAAATCGATTTGTTTTTTGTCAGAGAGAATGTGCTGGCTAAACTAATTCAAGTAGTGCGCATTCCTGGTTCTGCCCAGCTTGCTGATGTTCTCACAAAGCCCCTTGCATCTACCAGATTTCTTGAATTAATACACAAACTAAGGGTTGCTAGCTCCCCTCAATTTGTGGGGGGGGGGGTATTGAAGATAGTTAGTTTAGATCTTTGTATTAGTTGTTTACTGACAGCTGTCAGTCATTTGAGCTATTACCTGCTACTACAGGTTTCCACTTGTGCTATATATAAAACACAAGTGTTGATTGTAACCGACTCATTCTATTTTCAATATACAATTATGTTATAACAGAAATGGATATTCTCTCTCTACCTTTCTTCTTTTCTAATACTGACCGTCGGAACAATACAGTTGGAATTAAATATTTCAATTCTACCCTTCAACAGACTTCTTTTATTAAGCTATAAATCGAAGATCTAGAAAGAAAAAGAAAAAAGACACATATACAAGAGAGATACGGACGATGAAGTAGAACATCTATCAACACTAAAAAATTTATGTTAAAATGCTGCTAAAATCACTCTGATCATTTCACTGTATAGTTTTGTAAGCAAGTGAATTTTTGTTCGTTAACTTGCAGCAAGTGAGCTTTTGTTCGATACTTTCTTAACACTTTTATGTTATTTGATTATATTTCAAATTTGTGTACGAATTGAAATGAAAATGGGACAACCTCTTTTGATGCAGATTGTTGTTGAGATCAGATACGCACATGCTCCACGGCTATGAGTCATCCTATTTGATTATGCAAACAAACGAATAAAAGTGAAACATAAAACAACATTTCTAACTTGAAGGGAAATGTGACGTATAAATGTGAGGTGTGGAGGAGGTAATGTAAGGTAGGTGCGAAAGGATGTGAAGCTAAGTTCAAGGTGACGAGAGACATTTGAATGCATTTGAACAAGCATGAAAATTATGCATGGATAAATTGTTGAGTAGAATTTTCTTGTAATAAGTAAAAAAAAAAAAAAAAGACTCATTCTATTTGAAAAAGAAATGGAAGGCTGATATTGAACTAGCATTGAATTTATTGAACATTGACATTGTAATTCGAGATGATGAATCTTCTGCTTTGACTGAAAATAACACTCTTGAACAAAAAACATATCACAAGGAACGGACAATAGCTAATAACAAGGCTTTGATGCTTATTAAGAGATCCATGCATTGGTTAAATCTATTCCCCATATTAACAATGCTAAAACCTTTTTTCTTCTGTTGGCGAAAAATATTTCATTTTTAGGAAGGCTTTACCTAATAAGTTTGATGTTTTAAAACCTTATATAATATTCAAAGTGAAAAGTGGGACATCAATATCCTTATATATGTTTGTGTTCAAGGGGAAGAAAAAATGAACTTTTTAAACTGTGAGTGTGCATTTGTTTTCCCAACCTAGCCATAAGAATGGAAAGAAGAAACAACTCAGAGTAGTTCAAATTGATTTGAAAATGCTCCAGTACTCCAATATCACTTGAAAATCTGTAAATTTTGAGCCTAAAGTACACTTTGTTCACTTCTGAACAAAATATGTTGTCTGAAAATGCACAACCCAAAATATAATGCACAACCCAAAATATTTGTGATTTTTAAGAAATGCTGCTCCCAAGATGAACTGTGAAGCAAACTAGTTATCACATTATTATTCCATTATTCAAAACTACATAAGCCAAATGTAGTAGCTTTTCAACCCAAACCAAATACAAATCCAAAGGAAGACTAATCCATTTTCAAGTTCTCACATCAACTTAATTAGCAAGGACAAATACAAACACACTAGTAGCAGATGATTAATACACTCGAAGAAAAGATCGATCACAAATACAAACACACTTCAAATTCCAAAGATTGTATTGGGCGGTTGTTTTATTTAACTATGTAGAACTTCATGGTATGGGATGGATAACTACTTTTCCAGTAGCTCTGCCAGTTTCCAGATATGAAAACGCTTCAACAGCTTGAGAAAATGGAAATGGACTCTTGGGATCAAGCACTGGCTTCACCTTTCCACTCTCCAAGTAAGGTTTTAGTTTCTCTAAGATAGCTCCAGTAGAAGTGAGTATGAACACTATTGCTGGTGGAATTCCTGGTGGTACAATTGTCACAACTTTGCCACCTTCTTTCTGAGCCTTGAATGCCTTCTCAGTTTCCCCTACTGTATCAAACACCACGTCAAACTTCTCTGACAAGTCTTCGAAATTCTCCTTTGTATAATCAATTGGCAAATCAGCTCCTAACTTGCTTAACAACTCTAGTTTCTTGGTGCTTGATGTAGCTGCTACTTTGGAAGCGCCAAAAACATGCTTGGCAAGCTAAACACAATATAATAAACAAATTGTAATAGGTTAAAATGAATGACCATTTCGAAGACTTTTTATTAGTACATGATTCTATTATATATGTGTTGTATATACAATGAAATTGGTTCAATTTTCTACTATTTGATCTATGCTAGAAAACAACATCTATGTGGTTAAGGAAGCTATTGAGGCTCAATCATTTGCATTTGACTGCAATTCTCCGTAACATCAAGGATTGCAATGTGATCGTTACCGGACGACAATCAGGAAACTCAAGCAGCAGTCATTATTCAATCTACACTAGAAGACATGCATCATTATGTTAAAATCAAGGTTTTCAATAACGATCTGTAACCATGATTTGGTCTCGACATTAGGGTTTCTGATGTCTCCATGACCATAATGCGGCTGGGCGGGCTGGCGATTGAAGCTACATCGATCTCATTTGTTCCTAATTTTCCCCAATAGCATGGATGGCAACATGACCACAGCCGTTAGCACAACCGTAGTCACAAAAAACAAACAGTCGCGAGGTGCTAGATGTTACTGAGTTACTCTCTCAGGTTCTTATATAGTCATTGTATCTAAAAAGTAAATTTTTTCTAATTGAATTTAAACAATATTCATGTAATGAAATATATAAGATAGTTAACTCGTGCAACAAATGATTACCTGAATGACATGGGTTCCAACTCCACCAGCACCACCAAGAACAAGTATAGATTTACCAGCAGAGAAGCCAGATCGTTCAAGGCCTTCATAAGCTGTCTCAATTGCTAAAGGAAGACTAGCAGCTTCAGCAAAGCTCAAATTTTCCGGCTTGTGAGCCAACACTTTCTCTTCTGCAGTAGTATACTCTGCCAGAGAACCAATTACCTTGGGATGTTCCAAAGCTTTCTCATTGATATCACCATAAACTTCATCCCCAACCTTAAATTTCTTCACTTCACTCCCTACCTTGACCACAACTCCAGATACATCATACCCAGGAGCAGTCTAGAACACACCCACAACACAACACAACACAAGTTTCATATAAATTAAATAAATATTTATAGTAATTATATAAAAAAAAATCTATTTAACATAAAAGATTTCTTCCGCCTTAACCAGAGGTCTTAGGTTTGAACCCAGAACAGTCTCGAGGAATTAGTCTCTATAGTTACGCACCACCCATGTATATTTATAAAAGAAAAATTCAAAAAAGAATTACCGGTAAAGGAGAGTCGGAGGCTTTGAAGGCACCATTCAATCTCTTATAATCAATGGGATTAAGAGAAGCAGCAGCGACTTTGATGAGAACTTGATCATCTTTCAGATCAGGTAAAGCCACATTTGGATCAAATTTTAGAACATCAACAGAGTTGCCGTATTCGGAGTAAGTCCAAGCTTTAATGGTGGTAATTGAATCGGCCATGGCTGTGGAAGTGGAAATCGAGAGTGAGTGAGCAGCGAATATATAAAGTACTTTTCGGATAGTACTTGTTAACGTTACAACTTTCTCATGCCAAACATAGAAATTGTTTAATACTATTAGTATATAGGATATTAAGGTAATTTCACCTAATATTAAACTGTTTAAATCTCAAATCATGAATCTAGACATAGATAGTCACGCTGTACATACTTTTACCAAATGTATTCAAATAACTCTTATAAAATAATCAAACAAACTATGCATCTGGACCAAAAAAACATCACATACAACAAAATATTTCGACAGCTAGGCATCTGGACAAGAAAACATCTACATGCATAATTTTATATATATATATATATATATATATATATATATATATATATATATATATATATATATATATATATATATATATATATATATTCTTTCCGGTTGAACAGGTAGCCAACAACGGTAGGCTTGATCTTCGGTGACGGTTGAGAGAAAAAAGGGGATTTTACCTACAAGGCACTCCGATGTCAAAGTAAGTGAAGGAACAAAGAGGTACAACGGAAAGTATGAGATTTTGGGTGAGAGAAATGAATTACCTCGCCCTTTAGAGGTAGAGTGCTATTTATATTGGTCTCTTTGGTGTGGATTGGATCCCCTACTTTCGTGGGCTTGAACGCTATTTGTGGCCCAGAATATAGGGGACCATTAGACTGGATCCTGATCGGTCGTGCCCGGTAGTCGTTGCCAAGGACGGGATTCCCGCGTGCTCGGTTGGTCATCGGTCGTGCCCGACAGAGAGGGGAGGTGCCCTTGCATGTAGGCAACATGTATTAGGCCAATGCTTATTGGGCCAAGGAGTGGATCGGGCCAATTGGAATAATTGGGCCGGTCCAAAACAGGAGCCCCCTAAGTTGTTGCTTTCGGGCGTGGAAGTGACGACTTAAGGTAGCCCTCGACGCGCACGTGGGACCGTCCGAGGAGAGACGTGGCCTTCTGCCGGACTGGGAGGCAGTGTTTGAGTGGTCGTTGCGCTCGACGAGGAGTGGAACAGTTGTTTAGGTGGAGAAGTGACGTGTGAGTGGACGGAGCATTAGACGGGGAATGGAACTGTTGTTTAGGTGGAGAGGTAGGGCTGGCAATGAACCAAACTAATTCGAAAAAAGTTCGAAACTCGATTCGAAGATTAAATCGTTGAACTTGGTTCATGAACCAAATGAGCTGAGTATGAGCTAAAAACTAAGTTCGTTAACTAAATGAGCTGAACTTGAACTATACATAGTTCGACTCGTTAGGTTCATGAGTCAACTCGATTATATATGAGATAGATTATATTGTCTTTAAGAGTTGGTTTGAAGATTTGCTCTAAATCTTAGTATCATATTTTATTTTAATCTAACAGTTATAATTGATAATTTATATTCTCAAGTGAGAAAAATATTTCTACAAATAATTATACAAATAAAATTAACATTGTATAAATTCCAATCTTATAACTTTTATTTTATTTCTATATTTTTATTTAAAAAATATTAATTCAAAATGTCAAATATATATATATATATATATATATATATATATATATATATATATATATATATATATATATATATATAGACTTTAAAATTACTTTTAAGTCCGTGAAATAAGCGAGTTGAACCTAACAAGAGTAATCTAACGAGTTGAATCGAGATGTTCGTGAATTTTTAACAAGTCGAGTTTGAGCTGAAAAAAAGTTCGTGTTAAACTCGAACTCGAACTCAAACTCGGCTAATTCTTAACGAGTTGAGTTTGAGCTGAAAAAAAAGTCCGTCTTAAACTCGAACTCGACCAATTCTTAACGAGTCGAACTGAGCTGAGGCGAGTTCGACTCGACTCGACTCATTTCCAGCCCTATGGAGAGGTGACGTGTGAATGACAGCCTCGAGTTCTGCGAGGCAGTAAGGCAGGATCATTGCTAGCCTAGCGGTTAGGGTTTAGGGTTTAATGATGGCCTTGTCTCTTCCTAGGCAAGGGCTTCATTGCATATAAATACTTCAAACCTCTCCTTGTTTGAACTTTTACGATTCTTTTGAACTTTCTGGTTTCTTGATCGCTCGCCGTTCTCTCTGCCGTCTCCGTCGTACGAGTTCCTAAGTTGTACTTACTTCAATCTTTCCTCAGACGACTCCTGGTAAGTGTGATTCCTTGCCTCTTATGTGTTACTGCATTTTTCGAGCTTTGATATTGGTTTGCATGTGGTTAGAATAGTTTATATGGCGGCTACCGTCGCTTTTTCTGGCGATGTTGGTGGTTCACGGTGGTGAAGTTATTTTTCTCGCCGTTATTGGGAGTTAATCCATAGGTTGTTTGTTAGGGACTTGCGTTTTTGGCCCCGTAATTGCTGTTAGTTCGTGATTGATCTTTACCCATTGCATCCGGGTCAGTTTTATGCCTCTTCACTTGATCAGCGGTGGAAGGGTGGATTTGATGTGATTGTCGAATTCACTTGTCTCCTCTGCTTTTTTAGGTGATCATGGCCGAATCAGGGGATAATCGGGTGCCCTTTACTGATTTCCAGATTTCTGTCTTTAACCACCTTGAGCTTGCACCAAGTCAACTCCACTCAAACTCGATTTCCTTTCTCCGGGCGTTTGAGCTTACGTGTCAACACCTCGAGATCAAAGCCACCGTTTCATTGCTCTTCTACTATTTTTCCGTGCAGCGCAAGACGGAGCATGGTCGATGGGGATAGGTCTCCCTGAAGCAGTCGAAAAATCTCTTCAAGCCATTTTCTGACTCCCTCGAGCATTTTAAGACGCGGTACTTTCTTCTTCGGCCGCAGTCGACATCCGCTCGGAACTCGCTGTTCGACCGCGTGTCGATGTTGGATACTCAATGACGTCCGGTCAGGAACGAGATTGGTGACCCGAGGGTGCAGAGGAGGCCGAAGTTCCGGTTCCAGTGGTCGTCCGATCGTTTTGGGTGTTCCACTTTGATCGCACTGAATCACACTATATTTCTGGCTCGAATATCACATGCTTTCCTTAGTTTTTATTATCGTTTTCCTGTATTATGCTTTTGTTTCCTTTGTTTTCAGGATTCTTGACCTTTTAGAGCCTTCAGTGAAGAAACGAGCCAAAACGCCAAGAAAATAGGGCTTTTCAAGAAGATTTACACTTGTGGCGTTCAGCACCGCGCCGGCTATAGGGGACGCTATGACGTGGCCCACTCTATGCTGGGGCCAACTTCCATGATCCCACGATCCTGTCCGTTGTCCAACAATGCGCCCGCGGTGAGGCTACGATAAGGTAATTCAAAATACCTTCGAACTTCGCAATTCAAAAACTACGATAGGCCACTCAAAAAGCCTTTAAAACAATTTCAAACCACAAATTCTAATTCTAAGGCGTACAACCCTGTGCCCGAACTACGTTGACTCTGATTCTCCCTAAGGAGATACGTAGGCACTTGGATAACCAAGGCGAGTCCCCTTCCCCCTAAATCTCATTCTTCCCTATTCACTTCCTTAGCTATTAAACCTTAATGTTTAGCCATAAACTTTCACTTTGAACATAAAACCTTAGGAAAGGGTTGAGGGTGCCTAACACCTTCCCTCGACCTGATTATAATAATCTTACCCCGATCTCTTAACTGCGTAGGGTTTCCTATCTGCCCTTCAGAATAAGTGGCGACTCTAAATCTTTATTTTTAGGGCAGGTTGCTACAACTGGCGACTCTGCTGGGGAAATACACTATAGGTGAATTATTATGCTCCTAAGGCTTGAGAGGGTTTAGGTTTGTGGTTAATGGTTTAGGTTTTGGCGAATTTTAGGGTTTGGAAAATTTGCCACTTTTAGGGTTTGGGGCAGGGTTTGTGTTTCAATAAATATTTAATTTTTGTTTTATTTATTTATTTATTTATTTATTTTCATTAAATGTTTATTTGCCATATCTGCATTAAATGTTTAATTGTTATATAATTTGCACTGTTGGGTTTATATATAATTGCTGTTAATCCTAAGCGTGGGAATTATATTTAAGACCAGAGGGGCATTACATCGCCTACGAGTCTTATTATAATTCCACTCAGAGTGGGTTAAATATTCGGAAAGGTCTAATACGAGGCTCGACCTTGTTGAAGGCTGGACTGGGTATTTAGCTGATCTCTCTGGGAACCTACCCCTAAAACTCGAACCTCGTGGATAAATGAGTTGTTCTAAAATCCAAAGAGACAAAAAGTCCCGGCGGCTACGAACGACCCCATGAGACCTTCTAGAACATACCAATGGGAAGGGTAGGCACCCTAAGCCGTTACGTCGAACATATGAACCTAGGGCTTATGTGCTTATATGCTTATTATGTGGTTGCAATTTATACTACGAATGTCTTGCGTCATGATTTTGCAAGTATTCCTACGCGTTCCCTGGCCTACAGGGACTCTATTTCTAAGACCATGTCCTTCCCACGAAGGACACCTTCATTTATGCACGTTGGTTGGCCTCTCGATGGCCATGAGACCTAGTGACTGTCATGAACAGTCACTCCACGCTTGCATCTACGCACTCCCTAACCTGTAGGGAGTTTCCTTTTTTGTATTTTACAACTACGTGTCCTTCCCACGAGGGACATCTTCGTTTACGCATGTCAATTGGCCTCTCGATGGCCATGCGATCTAGTGGTTGTCTTGAACGGTCACCTCGTGCTTACATCTACGCACTCCCTAGCCTGTAGGGATTCCATTTCTAGAATTGCGTCCTTCCCACGAAGGACACCTTTATTAGTGCACATTGATTGGCCTCTCGATGGCCATGAGATCCAGTGATTGTCTTGAACGGTCACCCCGTGCTTACTCCTACGTACTCCCTAGCCTGTAGGGATTTTCTTTTACATCCACGTGTTTTCACAACGACGGGTCCTTCCCCGAAGGACAACTTCATTAGCATGCGTTCAATTGGCCTCTCGATGGCTATAAGATCTAGTGACTGTCCTGAACGGTCACTCCATGCTTGTTTCCGCCACCCTCTAACTTGTAGGGTTTGGATTCCCATCTATACGTCTTTCATACCTAGCCTGTAAGGATTTCACTTCCTCCGATATCGTCCTTATATAGGTTGTGTTCCGCATAGAGAACCTTCCCACGAGGGACAACTTCATTGGTACATGTTGAACGGCCTCTCGATGGCCATGAGACTTGGTGACTGTCTTGAACAGACACCAGCCGCTACCTTCTGCATACTCCCTAATTTAAGGGATTTCCATTGGCGTGTCATAACATCTATCTTGCAAGGATTTCACGAGGGTCTAATGTCGCCTCTAAGGCTATTCCTAGGATTATACGTCGTACGTCTGCATTACATACACGAAGTTATATAAAAAAAAGAGTCTCTCGCATACTTGTGCATTTGCATTTTCATGCATTCATACATTTACATTCGCATCTTCGCCCGCATCCACACTTTCCCCGCTAGCTGATTTCCCGAGACTCACAAAGAAAGAGGATCATCAACTATAGAGAAAGGAGGATAAAGTATTGAGAATGATCTCATTCTTACTAAAAAAAAAGGATGTCTTTCACCACGCCAACTGCATGTCCATGCCTTGTCATAATAGGATTATAAATACAATAAAGGTTGTCATCGAGCAAGGATTAGTTCAATAAAGAAGTTCCCTCATAGATACACTCAAGATGTATCTAGTCATAAAGGGGTTCATCTTAGAACATATCAAACTTACAAGGACGCTCTACGATAACCTGGGGCAAGGATTAGTCCAACTGGGGCAATATCCTGAACAAAAATGCATAACTACGATGGAGGGAAGGCGACTTGTGTTAACTCCACACCAAGGGGCAAAAGGGTCACGGGTTTCCTCTATCAATCTACAGACTCTGAAGGTTACGAATGGTGTGATACTATCCTTAGGAAAAGCAAAAGAGGTTTAGTCAAAGGAAACTCATGAAGTTCCGATACGACGAAAACCCACCGCTAATAATTCGTTCCCGACAGGTTTGATGTGCCCAAGGAAAATTCGAGGTTACCCTTACTTTTACAAGTCCATGAACTAAGGAGTAAAACAAGGTCAACGGATTTACAAAGGAGATTACCCCTAGGATCAATAGGTTTTGCCACGCTCAGAATTTCAATCCCTACGATTGCTAAGTGTTACTCAAGATAAAAGTTGTACCTTCGGATTAGCAAATCTAATGGGATGACTACACAGGTTTTGGAATCGATTCACTCGCACGCTTCTATTCTATTCTATTTCAAATTTAAGGTTATTAACGAACTTAAGGGAGAATGAAGAATACAAATAACTAAATCTCGCTAGACGTATGCTTTCGAGGTAAGACCGAGCCAACGATGTACAGGCATTGTTTCAATCCCTAAACAGTGGAGATATAAGGATGTTAATCCCTCGTCACCCCCTCGAGCCAGGAGTTGGAGTTTGTTTCTACTTTTCAAAAAAACCTTGATTTCAACCAGGGGCAGGGTAGATTTCAATTAATTCAATGGCGTATTTTGGTTGTCAAGAGAATCAGTCGACCCAAGCAAGGATTCAAGCAAAGGTTCAAGCATAAGGATCAAGCAAAGGTTCAAGCACATCTTCCTCGCGTTCATCCAAGATTGAGGAAGCAATGGAGGTAACATTCACAACATCTCCTTCCTCAATATATCATTCAAGATCGAGGAAGTATCAAAGTCGAAGCTTGCAAATCAACATGGCAGTCACAACATTCAATATCCGAGGATCAAATCTCAAAAGGAGCCTTCAAAAGAAAAACGCCCGTTAAGTCAAAACGAAAAATTTCAGGAAAGAAAAACAAAAATGACTTAGGCAAAAATTAGGGCATCCCGATGGATCAAACTCAAAGGAGTTGGTTCATGCAAAAATAAGGGATAAAAACAAAGGCGAAATACGAAGGATAATCTTGTGACTGCTAAACCATCAAAGCTTCACATCAATGCTTGGATCCTCACAACATTTTTCATCGGTGCTTGGATCTCTACTAAGGCTTCTGCTTAATGTCAAAACTGAAACGTTTCTCTTACAAACAAAGCACATTCATTGGATTAGGCGAATTTTTAGGATTTGGAGAACATCAAGGAGAAAGGGGTGGGGTAAATAAACTTTGAGCCTTATATCCATTGTTTCTTAAAACATGAACCAGGCCAAGTTACAACATTTAAAAGTCCTAATTGAGGCAAGGTTAACTACGAAAGCATATTAAGCAGGATTTGTTATACTGACTCCTAAAAGTTTGTTAAAACTATTCCAACCACTACGCTTCTTCAAGCATTCATTTCTAAATCATCCAGTCCTAATTCATAACGGACTTTTATTTCAAAACTTGCATACACATTGCATTGGAGTTACCTCTCAAATGGTACAACGTCATCTGCGGGTATACACTTAGCATCGAGGAAATCTCGAAATGGGTTAATTAAAGGCGATCCTTTCTAATAAAGACTCTGGAATGGGGGGAACCACGTCTAGGGGGTTCTCCTAAACAGGGGCAAAATTTCAAGGGTTACAGGGGCATACAAGCGAAAATCCTATTAACTAGGGACATTCTTCCTAAGGTTCAATCGACTTGGGTCACATCTCGAAGCAATAACGGCACCAGGGGCATGTCAAACATGGGAAGAATTCAAATTCAAAAGGATAGAACACCATAGATAGCCCTCCATATCCTGGAGATCAAGGGCATACCCTTCAATCTAAATGTCGAAGTATATGTATAATACGGTGAACTGACTTTTATAATCGAAATGTCGCGGTTAAGCAAGAGTCGCCACCGACTTTTATTTTATCCAAACAAATTCAGAAAGGCTAAAAGAAACAGAAAAAAACCTTTTAAAGAAATCTGAGTTCGGGGGGTAATTTATGCAAAGGGAAGGTGTAAGGCACCCTTTGCATCCATGGTTATCCATGGGCTCTTAATTGCTTAGCTCACTTTGAAAATGTTTGATTTGTTTGAAAAGATTTTCGAAGAAGAACTTTAGCTTGTAAATAAGCGTAGTCTTTTTGAATTTGATTTGAAAAGAGTGGGAAAAGAGTTTGAATTTTAGAGCAAGCAATTAGTAGCAACTACCCTAAGTTTGAAAAAAACGTTCTTTTAGCTTTTCAGACGAAAGGATCTATCCATACCATGAGAAGGCAGGAAGTCTTTCAATTGGATGTGAAGGGTCATCGAGAATAATCATTCGCCATAAGACTGTCCCATGCCATAAAGAAGGCAGGTAGTCTAAGGGAAGGATATAATAGTCATTTGATTTTCTTAGGCATCATGCGAGGATACCTTAGCAATTTGGGACAATCATTTTATAAGGCAACATCGAGGGACAAGATTGATGATAATGAACTTAGGGCAACAGTTGTTTTGCTTTAGGTATCCTCGGAATTGAGGGACTTTGACTATTTAGTACAATTAGAGGCAACAGGCAACAAGGCAACAGAAGAGGTTACCCTAAAGGTGAGTGTGTGTACCAATCATGTGGTTATGTTCAGATAATATTTATCTTATAGTTAGTGATCTAACGTTTGATTAATTAATCTTGTCACTCCCTATATTACTAACCACGCAGTAAAATAATATAACAGTTTTAAGTGCCTTCAAGGCCACACAATACAACCAGGGAACAATTACATAATAATATGGGGAAGGGAACAATGAAACCAGCGGATCCCTTAATAGGGTTTGACATAAGTAATAACTGAGATAGAATTTAGGGTTACCAACATTCGTAGCTTTGGCAACTTGACAAACCTTTAGCTTCGATTGATGAAAGTTGATGGGCAGAGGTTTGCCTTGAAGGCTGAAGCATTGACTCTGACCATTAAGGAGTTGACAGAAAAAAAAGAAAGTAGTGAGTGTATTGACTATTCGAGGCAAACCCTATTAAAAGGCAAAACAAAATAAAATAAAATAAAATAAAAATAAAATAATATTTAAACAGAAAAAATTAGAAAACTTAGCTTTATGAAGGGCGTGGCGCGTAGTCGGAAGATTTTTGATTAATCCTGAAAAGGAATGCGGAAAGAAAAGGTTTTTAGTGTAGGGCATTTTCTTCGTAAACCCTTATTTAGGGTTCAACAGTTAATACAGTGATTAGTTACCATGTTAAAATAAAATCAGGGTTTAAAGTCATGGGTTAAACATGTAAAGTGACTAAATTAATATATATCATAAAAAATAATCGAACGTTCGATTAAATAAGTTAAATAGTCATTTTAATAAATAAAATATTTAATTAAGATAATTTTATTAATATAAATAAGGTAGAAAGGAAAAGAAAATAAATAATAAAAAAATGTAATAAAAGGATAAATAATTAATTAAAAATTACTTAGCTTTGATCCAGTGTGGTGCATGGCTGAGGTACCACGGTGTGCATGCGCTCTTGTGGCCGTTGGATTAAGGTCACGGAGGAATCTAGCTGCTGATGATCGAAGGCGCACCATAGAGGCCTATAGCATACTCGCACATGATCTGAGAACAAAGAAATATGTAAAAACAACAAAACGCCTGGGTGGTTCGAACCCAGGTCTTTGAGGATGAGGATTAGCATTCTTTACCAAGTGCGCTGCATGTTTAGTTTGATAACTAAACAGACAAAAACGAATAAATAAGAAAACATAACCTGACCGTCAGCTTCAAATTCAACTCAGACGTGGGCCCCATGGACTATTGACTGACCAACCAGAATTGGTGAGAGAATCTGACTCGTTGACCAGCCAATCAGGTTACTGCGCGCGCGTTCATGGACTTTGAATGGACCAACCACAGGTCTCCTTCGTGCCACGCCATCTTCAGGCCGGTCAACGCCGCCGTGAATGGTTGAAACCACCATCTTCTCCGATGGTGTGTTTTTTGCAGCCTGAAAAATAGCAAAAATAAAAGAACCAAAACTACCCTACCCCCCTAATTTGGGGTCCGTGAATCCGATGGTGGTGCCCAATTGCCCTGAAAAAACCTGTAGAGTAAGTTTCGAAAGAGACAACCGAGTTGCCCTAACGATGGCAATACCTTACTCCTGCGTCAAAACTCGCAAGCGATAGTACTAAAATGTTCTAAGCATCAATACAAACAAATATAAGCACATGGCATCGATCAAAAACGTGTGAATTATAAATTCGAATTTCAAAAACGTTACCCAACCGGTGGAGTTCGAGGGGCACGTTCTGGTACGCTTAGGGCTTCATTAATGGTTGAGTTGCGTTCCTGGAAGACTCATGGACAAGATAGAATGCTTAAGAGCTGTTGAAACTTGCTGGAGAAGATTATGATTCGTGCCCTATTTTCTTTGATCTTTGAAACTCGGAAAAGGCTTTTGTGGCAGAGCTTTTTCTCCTAATTTTCGTCCTCCCCTCATTTTGATATTGTGGAGTGTATTTATGTGTGAGAATTAGGTCATGAATGGGCTTGGTCCTTGAGTTATTGGAAAAGAAAATATTTGATTCTAAATTCATTCTAAATCTTTCCAAACTTGCATGATATCTTTTCCATGATGTTTTTCACGAATTTAGACTTTCCCATGTGATTATTTGGACCATCTTGATTGATTAAAATTGATCAAATCTTTGATTAAAACTAATTATTTTATATTTTGCATGATTTATTAATATTTAAATGAACTTAAATTCAAATAAATAAAATAAATGTGATAAAAATAAAATAATTAATTTAAGGTCATTTATAAAGCCTATAAACATGTTTAGGATCCATTCTTTAGGCCCATTAGTCCAAAAACACCAAATTGTGCAATTAGGTTTTTTGAGTTTTTCTTGAGAATTGACCAACTTCTAAGCCTCGTATATCCTTCAATTTTTATCACATGGAAATGGTATAGGACTTTTTAGAAAGCTTAAAGAGTCCTCTAAAAGCTCCTTTTGGTTTCACCTCGATTGAGTCTGCCATGTCCAAGTTATGAGCTTTTGAGAAAAAAAATGCCTTTTTGCGGTCTTTTAGAATGACCTGTAATGTATGAAGCCATATCTCTTAAACCATTGACCTATAAGCTTTGATTCTTGGACCCTTGGATAGAGGAATGAATTCCCTTTACAATGAGATTTAGTGGGAATTTTTCTGATGAAGTATGAATATTTGGTGAATTTTCAAAGTTTGATTGACTTTTTTTAGTTCATGCCCAAAATAGTAACTCTTGACTTTTGACTCTTCTGATCTTTCCTTGTATCATCATGATCAACCCTTGATCAAATGATGATTTCAGGGTTAAGAGGATGTTGCTGACCCTATGGAACCACCTTGAGCCATTGATTCAGTGATTTTCCCTTGAAAGAACCAAAC
This sequence comes from Vicia villosa, assembly GCF_029867415.1. Lineage (NCBI taxonomy): Eukaryota > Viridiplantae > Streptophyta > Magnoliopsida > Fabales > Fabaceae > Vicia > Vicia villosa. Next base: position 38,129,312 of record NC_081185.1, on the reverse strand, counting down.
CCTTAGTTCAGAACTTTGTATAGGAGAATTTGTATAGGAGCTTTGCATATGGATTTGAAACTTGAATAGGAGAAATAATGTGGGCAAATTTTGGGGTATGACAGCTGCCCCTGTTCAATTATCTTAAACCTGAAGATGTAGAGTGGTTTGTGTGCCAGTCGGTATCTGAAGGTGGAAGATGATTGAACACTAGAATACCAAGAAATTTGCCCTATTTGCAGTAGGGATTTTTGTCGGAGATGGGCTTGTAGATGCCATCTGGTAGTTGTTGGAGTATGGATTGTTGCGAAATTTCTGCTTTTGCCGTCTTCTCTTTTTTGTTTGAATGTTGAGGAACCGTCAAAGGTGTCGACTCAAGTCTGTGTTGGGTTATTTAAGGAACCGTCAAAGGTATCGACTTAAATTCGAAGCATATTGTTGAGGCACCGTCAAAGGTATCGACTCAGATATGCGGATAGATTGTATAAGGAACCGTCAAAGGTATCGACTTATATCTGAAGTATGTCGTTAAGGAACCGTCAAAGGTGTCGACTTAACTCTTGATGTGGGTTGTTAAGGAACCGTCAAAGGTATCGACTTAACTCTGAAGCATATCATTGAGGCACCGTCAAAGGTATCGACTCAGATATGTAGATAGATTGTATAAGGAACCGTCAAAGGTGTCGACTTATATCTTAAGTGTGTCGTTAAGGAACCGTCAAAGGTGTCGACTTAACTCTGAAGCATATCATTGAGGCACCGTCAAAGGTATCGACTCAGATATGTAGATAGATTGTATAAGGAACCGTCAAAGGTATCGACTTATATCTGAAGTGTGTTGTTAAGGAACCGTCAAAGGTGTCGACTTATATCTGAAGCATATCATTGAGGCACCGTCAAAGGTATCGACTCAGATATGTAGATAGATTGTATAAGGAACCGTCAAAGGTGTCGACTTATATCTTAAGTGTGTCGTTAAGGAACCGTCAAAGGTGTCGACTTAACTCTGAAGCATATCATTGAGGCACCGTCAAAGGTATCGACTCAGATATGTAGATAGATTGTATAAGGAACCGTCAAAGGTATCGACTTATATCTGAAGTGTGTTGTTAAGGAACCGTCAAAGGTGTCGACTTAACTCTTGATATATTAAGGAACCGTTAAAGGTGTCGACTTAATACTTGAAAATAGAGGTAGTAGTATCCTGAAAAGTAGAGGTTAGTTTTCTTATGTCATGATGCATGTGTTTATGTAATGAGTATCTCAAAATAAATGAGAAACTTCGTATGTTATGGATTTGTTATGCAGTGATGTATGCGATGTATGTTTGTGTCATGTAGTATGCGAATATGATTTATGTTATCTTCGTCGAGAAAATAAATCTCCAGGTCTTTGTGTTTTTGATGTTTGATTTCGTCTTGAAGATGCTCAGCTGGGGATTTATAATTTCTGCTTGGGGATGATCAGTAATTTGATGGATCCTGGCTGGGGATGAAAGATATTAGTAAGCCATGTTGGAGAAGAACAACGTGTCGGTGGTGTTGAAGATGTCAACTCTGCTGGGGATGTGTTTTTATGAACCTGGCTCTGCGGGGATGTGGTTTTATGAACCTGGCTCTGTGGGGGGACATGGGTGTCTTGAATGTTGCCCCCAGTATTATAGCTATTACCATTCTTGGATTTGAGTATTGATTAGGACACACCACTGAGTATTGGTCAAAATGTCAAACTGGACTTGTATAGATTTGCCCCAGTTAGTAGGTTCTTTGGAAAGATTCGCCTTGCGAGGGCTTTATGAGATATGACCTATGGGCGACATGCCCCTAGTAATCATAGGATCAAGACACTGTCCTATGTTGGCTGAGAAGTAGCTTCAGATCTCCTTGGGTGCATGCCCCTGATTGTTTAGGTCTCTTTGAGAGATTCTCGGAATCTTGACTTGGTTGCCTCAGATTGATCGGGAAATAGTTTGAAACCCACTTGAGATGTATGCCTTTGACTTTTTGGCATTTGAGAGATTCTTTGAATCTTGACTGGATTTCCCCAGATTGATTGAGCGAAACGTGTCATGCCCCTTGTATTCGTAGGAGACATTGTTTCTTGGAGTAGTCTTGTCTGTCGGGATAGCTTTCAGTCATTAGTTATACCATGTGCAAATTCATTCTGATGCTAACATTTGAAATTATGTAGCAGAATTTGTTTAATAATGAATTCATGAGATGCAATGCATACGTTTGTCTTTGAGTTTTTTTTTTTTGAAAAACATTAAAACTGGATATGCAAAAACATAATGTTTGTAAAAGCGTAATGTTTGTAAAAACGAAGCGTCAACTCAGCATTTGTGGTAAACCTTAAGGAGTCAGGATACCTTTGTTGTGACAGTATGCTTTCGAACTAACCCTGCTTCAGTTAGGACTTTCCAAGGTTGTAACGTGGCTCGGTTCACGGTTTTAAGAAAAAAAAGATAAAGGCTCAAAATTTGATTGTACCCACCCTTTCTTCGTGATGTTCTTCAGTCCTAATCTCAGTTAATTCAAACTTATGCATTCAGGTTCCAAGAGACTTTTGGATTTGCACCTTTGATAATGATGATGGTTCACAAGCAAAGAGAACTTTTGAGATGGCAGTCACTTCTTCCTTTTGGTAGTCCCAACATTGTGTTGTTCAGGAATTTTATTGACTTCTCTTTTTTCGTTTTTTTTTATATCCCTAACTTTTGCCTGAACTGTTTATTTTGAGTTTACAGTCAGCGGGATGCCTTGATTTTTGCCTAAGTCGTCTTTTTGATTTTTGACTTAGCAGGCTTTTCTTTGTATATGTTTTTTCATTTTTTTTCGTCTTTTTTGAAAGATATTGACTGCCTCGCTTGATGATTGATGAACCATCGTTGTCTTTTGATTGACATCTCCAACACTTATTTGATGTGTGCGGATGGACGTTTGTGATTAAAACCTTTGTTGAAAGGTGTACTGAACGATTCTCTTGAAATAGAATGCACAGCCAAATTAACTAAGAACTACCCTGCCCCAGGTTACGATTAAGGGTTTTAATTAGTACAAGAAAGAAACTTCTACTTCTTAGGCTCAACGGGGTTGACGAGGGATTAACATCCTTATATCTCCACTGTTTAGGAATTGAAACAATGCCTGTACATCGTCAGCATAGTCCGTTCAAAAGCATACTGTATGAGGTTGCGGTGTCGTGTTCGTCATCCTCCCTTAAGAGGCTTACAGCCTAGCAGGAGTTGAATATCACAGAACATATGCAGAATAAAGACATAATTAAAAATGAGTGATAACGAAATAATTAATTCAAGACAAACATATGCAATGCACTGATGATAATTACTAAAACAGATAATGTCTATCATGATTCAAATGTTTAGACAAACAGAATAAAATTTGCGCATGAAAGTAGATCTAATGATCCAAAAGTTTGTCCGTGTAGACGTCAATCAATCTTGTCACGACTAGGCATAGTAGCGGTGATCACCACATGAGTTTTCAGGAGGGTTGAATTTTGTTTCTCCCTCATTGATCAGATCTTGGATCTTATTCTTCAATGTCCAGCAATTGTTTTTTTGTAATGTCCAGGAATGTTAGAATGGTACGCGCACCTCGCATTGAGCTTATAGCTAGGAGCGAAGGTGTTAGAATTCTTAGGAGAATCCCTCAGAGTAATCTGGTCTTCAGCAAATGTTGTAATGTCTGATCCGACGACATATGGATTTTGGTGAATTGACGCTTAGGTGCATCTGGCTTGCATCGTTATTGTGGCACTTGGTGTAGAGATTCAGAGTATCCGGGGTTCGAGCTTCCGGAATGTGTATCTGATTGAGAAGACCGGAACGGGTCATGCTTTAGACCATATCTGTAGAGGAGTGTCGGAACGAGTCATACATTGGACTATGTCTTGGACCATATCTGATAGGGAATACCGGAACGGGTCGCACATTAGACCATATCTGATAGAGAATGCTTGCTTGTTAGAGTCGATGAGTTATTTGACGAAGTTTTGGAATGTAAAAGGGCTTGTCAGAATGAATTTCCAGCTCGATTATATCTGAGAGGAATGATTGTCGAGGCGGAGCCTGAAAACACAGTTAGAAATATGCGATGTCATGAATGCAAATGAAATGTTTTCAAGGATCTTTAAGGAATTTAGTTAGCAACATTGGAAAGTGATTTGGTCTCATATTTGTTTGAAGAATTCCGACTCTTGTCTTTGAACGTCCATCTTTGAGAATCAAGCTCACCATATCAAATGGGTCATCGCCTCTGATTCGGGATACTTCTGAATTCGAAGATACATGACTAGAGGAAAATAAGTCTTCTTGCCCCTCGATAGGTACTGAGTCTCTGAATTGGAAGGTGTGTGGCCAGAGGAAAATAAATCCTCTTGCCCCTTGATAGGAATTCAGTCCTTGATAGGAGTACCTGAAATCGTGCGCCCTAAATCCCTAAGATCCTTGAAAGGGTTAGTAAACATGCTATGTTATGATGTTATGATGTCATGATGTTATGCGAGTGCAATGCGTTGAGCACAGCGTAGGAAGGGCAAAAAAGTCTTTTGACAAAACCTGCAAGAAAACAAATGTTAGTATGTTATGCGAATGCAACTCATTAGGCACAACATAGAATAGTGAGGGCACATAAGTCTTTTAACAAAACCTGCGAGAAAACAAGGTTAGTAGCAAACGCAAACAAGTCACACAAGTGCCCTTAGGTTTAGAGGCTTGCGTGAAGTTCGTAGGTAAGTACCCTCCCCACTGAAGTTTAGTTGGTTCAACCTGTCCTATATAAAGATCGGGTTCTAGGGAGCTCATATCATTGACCTTTCTCGAAGGCGCTTATTTCAGTTCGGCAATCGAATCGCCAACCGAAAAGGTCCTGAAAGTCCAGTCCATATGAGTGTAGCTTCAAGTATCAACCAACTTCGGTCGGAACCAAAGCCAGCCATCTCGCTACTTTCTAATAGGCCAAGGCCAAGTTCAACTAGGGTTCTAGGGCAAATTAGTGCTTAATGACACCACGCAGCAGCCAAGTGTTTCCTCGAGTCGGATCCCAAGGAACACCAGGACAAACCAATGTGTCACACTAACGATGGCCACCAGATCAACCACATCAGTATACGCTGTGCAGTCTCCTTGGTCTCGTGCCATTTACCTAAGGTTCTCAGATCCGGGTTAGGATCTTTCACACAAGTAAATACCCATAACAGCCTTTGAAATATAAAGCAGACAAATCAAACAATTAAAGTGAATCCTAAACTCTAAGGTAACCCCTCTTTTAATCGAAAGCATCCCCAGCAGAGTCGCCAGTTCTGTAATACGGTGAACTGACTTTTATAATCGAAATGTCGCGGTTAAGCAAGAGTCGCCACCGACTTTTATTTTATCCAAACAAATTCAGAAAGGCTAAAAGAAACAGAAAAAAACCTTTTAAAGAAATCTGAGTTCGGGGGGTAATTTATGCAAAGGGAAGGTGTAAGGCACCCTTTGCATCCATGGTTATCCATGGGCTCTTAATTGCTTAGCTCACTTTGAAAATGTTTGATTTGTTTGAAAAGATTTTCGAAGAAGAACTTTAGCTTGTAAATAAGCGTAGTCTTTTTGAATTTGATTTGAAAAGAGTGGGAAAAGAGTTTGAATTTTAGAGCAAGCAATTAGTAGCAACTACCCTAAGTTTGAAAAAAACGTTCTTTTAGCTTTTCAGACGAAAGGATCTATCCATACCATGAGAAGGCAGGAAGTCTTTCAATTGGATGTGAAGGGTCATCGAGAATAATCATTCGCCATAAGACTGTCCCATGCCATAAAGAAGGCAGGTAGTCTAAGGGAAGGATATAATAGTCATTTGATTTTCTTAGGCATCATGCGAGGATACCTTAGCAATTTGGGACAATCATTTTATAAGGCAACATCGAGGGACAAGATTGATGATAATGAACTTAGGGCAACAGTTGTTTTGCTTTAGGTATCCTCGGAATTGAGGGACTTTGACTATTAGTACAATTAGAGGCAACAGGCAACAAGGCAACAGAAGAGGTTACCCTAAAGGTGAGTGTGTGTACCAATCATGTGGTTATGTTCAGATAATATTTATCTTATAGTTAGTGATCTAACGTTTGATTAATTAATCTTGTCACTCCCTATATTACTAACCACGCAGTAAAATAATATAACAGTTTTAAGTGCCTTCAAGGCCACACAATACAACCAGGGAACAATTACATAATAATATGGGGAAGGGAACAATGAAACCAGCGGATCCCTTAATAGGGTTTGACATAAGTAATAACTGAGATAGAATTTAGGGTTACCAACATTCGTAGCTTTGGCAACTTGACAAACCTTTAGCTTCGATTGATGAAAGTTGATGGGCAGAGGTTTGCCTTGAAGGCTGAAGCATTGACTCTGACCATTAAGGAGTTGACAGAAAAAAAAGAAAGCAGTGAGTGTATTGACTATTCGAGGCAAACCCTATTAAAAGGCAAAACAAAATAAAATAAAATAAAAATAAAATAATATTTAAACAGAAAAAATTAGAAAACTTAGCTTTATGAAGGGCGTGGCGCGTAGTCGGAAGATTTTTGATTAATCCTGAAAAGGAATGCGGAAAGAAAAGGTTTTTAGTGTAGGGCATTTTCTTCGTAAACCCTTATTTAGGGTTCAACAGTTAATACAGTGATTAGTTACCATGTTAAAATAAAATCAGGGTTTAAAGTCATGGGTTAAACATGTAAAGTGACTAAATTAATATATATCATAAAAAATAATCGAACGTTCGATTAAATAAGTTAAATAGTCATTTTAATAAATAAAATATTTAATTAAGATAATTTTATTAATATAAATAAGGTAGAAAGGAAAAGAAAATAAATAATAAAAAAATGTAATAAAAGGATAAATAATTAATTAAAAATTACTTAGCTTTGATCCAGTGTGGTGCATGGCTGAGGTACCACGGTGTGCATGCGCTCTTGTGGCCGTTGGATTAAGGTCACGGAGGAATCTAGCTGCTGATGATCGAAGGCGCACCATAGAGGCCTATAGCATACTCGCACATGATCTGAGAACAAAGAAATATGTAAAAACAACAAAACGCCTGGGTGGTTCGAACCCAGGTCTTTGAGGATGAGGATTAGCATTCTTTACCAAGTGCGCTGCATGTTTAGTTTGATAACTAAACAGACAAAAACGAATAAATAAGAAAACATAACCTGACCGTCAGCTTCAAATTCAACTCAGACGTGGGCCCCATGGACTATTGACTGACCAACCAGAATTGGTGAGAGAATCTGACTCGTTGACCAGCCAATCAGGTTACTGCGCGCGCGTTCATGGACTTTGAATGGACCAACCACAGGTCTCCTTCGTGCCACGCCATCTTCAGGCCGGTCAACGCCGCCGTGAATGGTTGAAACCACCATCTTCTCCGATGGTGTGTTTTTTGCAGCCTGAAAAATAGCAAAAATAAAAGAACCAAAACTACCCTACCCCCCTAATTTGGGGTCCGTGAATCCGATGGTGGTGCCCAATTGCCCTGAAAAAACCTGTAGAGTAAGTTTCGAAAGAGACAACCGAGTTGCCCTAACGATGGCAATACCTTACTCCTGCGTCAAAACTCGCAAGCGATAGTACTAAAATGTTCTAAGCATCAATACAAACAAATATAAGCACATGGCATCGATCAAAAACGTGTGAATTATAAATTCGAATTTCAAAAACGTTACCCAACCGGTGGAGTTCGAGGGGCACGTTCTGGTACGCTTAGGGCTTCATTAATGGTTGAGTTGCGTTCCTGGAAGACTCATGGACAAGATAGAATGCTTAAGAGCTGTTGAAACTTGCTGGAGAAGATTATGATTCGTGCCCTATTTTCTTTGATCTTTGAAACTCGGAAAAGGCTTTTGTGGCAGAGCTTTTTCTCCTAATTTTCGTCCTCCCCTCATTTTGATATTGTGGAGTGTATTTATGTGTGAGAATTAGGTCATGAATGGGCTTGGTCCTTGAGTTATTGGAAAAGAAAATATTTGATTCTAAATTCATTCTAAATCTTTCCAAACTTGCATGATATCTTTTCCATGATGTTTTTCACGAATTTAGACTTTCCCATGTGATTATTTGGACCATCTTGATTGATTAAAATTGATCAAATCTTTGATTAAAACTAATTATTTTATATTTTGCATGATTTATTAATATTTAAATGAACTTAAATTCAAATAAATAAAATAAATGTGATAAAAATAAAATAATTAATTTAAGGTCATTTATAAAGCCTATAAACATGTTTAGGATCCATTCTTTAGGCCCATTAGTCCAAAAACACCAAATTGTGCAATTAGGTTTTTTGAGTTTTTCTTGAGAATTGACCAACTTTTAAGCCTCGTATATCCTTCAATTTTTATCACATGGAAATGGTATAGGACTTTTTAGAAAGCTTAAAGAGTCCTCTAAAAGCTCCTTTTGGTTTCACCTCGATTGAGTCTGCCATGTCCAAGTTATGAGCTTTTGAGAAAAAAAATGCCTTTTTGCGGTCTTTTAGAATGACCTGTAATGTATGAAGCCATATCTCTTAAACCATTGACCTATAAGCTTTGATTCTTGGACCCTTGGATAGAGGAATGAATTCCCTTTACAATGAGATTTAGTGGGAATTTTTCTGATGAAGTATGAATATTTGGTGAATTTTCAAAGTTTGATTGACTTTTTTCAGTTCATGCCCAAAATAGTAACTCTTGACTTTTGACTCTTCTGATCTTTCCTTGTATCATCATGATCAACCCTTGATCAAATGATGATTTCAGGGTTAAGAGGATGTTGCTGACCCTATGGAACCACCTTGAGCCATTGATTCAGTGATTTTCCCTTGAAAGAACCAAACCCTTAGTTCAGAACTTTGTATAGGAGAATTTGTATAGGAGCTTTGCATATGGATTTGAAACTTGAATAGGAGAAATAATGTGGGCAAATTTTGGGGTATGACAATATGACAAGGTAATTTCTCGGGGCACTTCCCTCAGGGCTTGGAAATCATAGGCCTCTTTTTCCACTAAACATTGGGGCATTGGATATCAAATCCATAAGGTAAACAACTCAAAGGGTTAAAAGCGTGGAGAACCTCAAAAGGTTAAAGGCATGGAGTATTTCAAAGAGTCAAATTGGGGCAAGGCGCATAACAAAAGGAAAAGGCGTTCTCACACTTTACAACCTCGAACACATCTTCCTCCTAACTACGATCTTCAAAATTAAAAAGGAGATATTGGGAAGTCGGGATAGCATCAAACAAACATACAACTCCAGCAAGCTATATACGCTTTGGTTGTCAACAACCTATCATTGGAGCATCATGCAAATATACATAAGTCATGCATTACATACAGTGGTCAACACATTACACCATACCTTTTTAGGAAGTCTTCTTTAAGCCAAATCTCACGATATTTTCTAGGAACCTTTTCAGGTAGTCTTCTCTAAGACAAATCACACGATCCTTTCTAGGAATCTTCTCAGGTGGTCTTCTTTAAGACAAATTTCTATCTTTGCTAAGAACCTTTTTAGGTAGTCCTTCTTAAAGACATCTTTCAGCCTTTTCAGGTAGACGTCTTTAAAGACATTCCTCATTCGTTGCTGAGAACCTTTTCAGGTAGTCTTCTTTAAGACAAATATTCATATCCATTCCGGAAACCTTTTTAGGTAGTCTTATAGAAGACATTACTTCGTTCCATTCGTTACATCAGCCAACATATACATAAGCATAAGCATTATCCACATACATAAACATTAGCAAGCCAGCATAATCATAGTCATGGTATAGGTGCAAGCATGGATTAAACAAATTCAATGGGTTTAAGGGGATAAAATCTCGGGATTACATCAGCATACATACATACGCATTAGCATATGCATAACATCTAATGCATTCACATACTACAAAAGCCCAATTTCCAACCCTCGTGTTGTGATTGATTTGCTTTCCGACCCACGTGTCATGAGTGTCCAACCCTCGTGTTGTGATAGATTTGTTTTCCGACCCACGTGTCGTGAGTGTCCAACCCTCGTGTTGTGATAGGTGTGTTTTCCGACCCACGTGTCGTGAATTTCCAACCCTCGTGTTGTGATAGGTGTTTTCCGACCCTCGAGTCGTGAGTTTCCAACCCTCGTGTTGCGATAGGATACCGTCAAGGATTTTATACGGATAAACTTGCTAGCGCTATAGCAAGTGAATCTTTTTCATGAAGGTAAGTTTGCTAAAACTATAACAAATGATTCATCTTACGCAGGTACACTTGTTAGAACCATGGCAGGTAATTCCTTTGATACAGGTAAGTTTGCTAGAATTATAGCAAATAATCCCTAATGGTGCAGGTAGGCTTGTCCGATCAAGGGCAAGTGACTCCTAATGGTGCAGGTGAACTCGTCCGAACCAGGGCAAGTGATCCAAATGGTGTAGGTGAAATTTGTCCGAACCAGGGCAAATGATCCAAATGGTGTAGGTGAAATTTGTCCGAACCAGGGCAAATGATCCAAATGGTGCAGGTGAAATTTGTCCGAACCAGGGCAAATGATCCAAATGGTGTAGGTGAAATTTGTCCGAACCAGGGCAAATGATCCAAATGGTGTAGGTGAAATTTGTCCGAACCAGGGCAAATGATCCAAATGGTGTAGGAGAAATTTTTCCGAACCAGGGCAAATGATCCAAATGGTGTAGGTGAAATTTGTCCGAACCAGGGCAAATGATCCAAATGGTGTAGGAGAAATTTGTCCGAACAAGGACGGATGATCCAAAATGGTGCAGGTGAAATTTATCCGAGCCAGGACAAATGATCCAAATGGTGTAGGTGAAATTTGTCCGAACAAGGACAGATGATCCAAATGGTGCAGGTGAGCTTGTCAGAACTATGACAAGTAATCCTATTGGTGCAAGAGAGCTTGCTAGAGCTATAGCAAGTGATCCTTTTGGGGTTCACAAAACTACGGAAACTTACTAGAACTATAGTAAGTGGGATTGACAAACTACGGAAACTTACTAGAACTATAGTAAGTGGGGTTCACAAACTACGAAAGCTTGCTAGTGACATAGCAAGTTAACTATCTTCTACAACAAACTGCGAGTCCTTGCTATGTAAGACTCAGGCTTTAGCGGGACGACTCTTTTCTCTCACACTCGAGCACAAGGTTTTTCAAACGATTCTTCGATTGGGTTTATCACGTTGGTCCCTCGGCAGTGATCTTCTCCAAAACATCATCAATAACAAACAAGGTTTTATTTTTCTTTTCCAAAGTTACTAACATACTAGCATAACTAACAATCATGCATCATTCAACTAACATACCTCATTCATACATAATGCATATACATACGCCGCTCTCATTTATTTTGAGAAGCTCGCTGCATCATACATCGCATGCATCATAACATTGCATAAAATTCAGGTTGCCTTTTTAGGCCATACTACAATCAAAGCAAGTGGTTTTTTTCGAAAGCATTCGCTTCGCATGCTGAAAAATGGTGTTTACCTTGGGTGGCATCTTTAAGCCCATCCCCCACATAACTTTTTCCTGAACAAATGCAAATTTCAGGGCATTTCAGTGTCCAATCATCTTCTACCTTTAGATCACGATAGGCAGACGTGCCTATCTGACTCTTCATGTTTAAGAAGATTGAACAGGGGCAGCTGTCATACCCCAAAATTTGCCCTCCTCTTTTCATCTTCAATAACTCAAGGTTCAAGGGTTTATTCAGACGACATTCTCCTAATCGAGGACCTCCTAAACTAGGGTTTGCAATTTATCAAAAGATTTTGAATCTCGAAAGCCTCAAATGGATCTCAAGGTGTCTCATATGTCTAAAGGTATCTCTATGTCAATTATCAAGCTTCTATTCCAAGGATTGTGCACCCAATGGCTCAGATGATCAATAATCGACTATGCTGACCTAAAAGTCAACCATAGTCAAAATACAGTCAAACTTCGAGATTTTTGGTCAACATCAAGTATGTGAGATTATATCCATCACTTGATCAAAGGATGATCATGATCCATCAATAAAAACTCAGAAATGAACAAATGCAAAGGTTCAAATTAGGGTTTTCTATAGGAGAAAGTCAACTCAACTTTGACCGGTCATAACTTTCGCATGGTTTGTCAGAAATTCTCCAACCAAGGCCTATTATCAAGGAAATTTCATCCTCTACAACTTTGATGTTAGGCCCAAAATCAAGAAATGCACCATTTGGGAGATATAGACAAAAACATTACAGGTCCTTTCGAAAGTCAATAAAAACACCTTTTGAGTCAAAGCTCATAACTTGAACATGGAAGCTTCAATCGAGATGAAACAAAAAGGGTAATTTAGAGGAAACTTTGGGCTTTCTAAAATGATAAAGAACACCTCCATAGGGTTAAAATTGAGAGAAATACGCATGGTTAAAATTGAGCAGTTTTCAAGGGATGCATGAAACTCTAATTGAACAAAACTTGGATTTTTGGTTAATGGGCCTAGAATTTTGATTCCAAACATATCCATAGGACTTTTAAATCATCTCTAAGTAATTATTATATTTTTATAATATTTATTTTTATTTATTTGAATTATAATTCATTTTGAATATTAATAAATCATATAAACTTAGAATAATTTGTTTTAAATCAAAATTGGTTTTTCTAATTGTTGCACCCCAAAATTTGCCCATATAATTTATTCCTAACTGGCTAAGTTTCACATTCATATGCATCTTTCCATTAGGTCATTTTACGCAACACACATTCATTGGATACATAATCAAAAGATCGAGAATCAGGGTTTATTTCCTTATGATTGCATTCACCAAAGTTTTTACTGAAATCAATTGGATCAGGTTTACTTCACTATTCATTTATTAATCAAGAGGATCTTTCTTAGGGAATTTGGATATAATTATTTGGTTCACTGTTTGAGTTATAAATTACGGTACAATATTCATTTGGATAAAGATGTTAATTTATGACAAGCCTCTTGAGATTGAGTTTCTTATATTGCTTGCTTAAGGAATGATTTATTTTGGGCCATAGTTTGGAAAAGAAATTATTCAAATTCTATTTGAATGTGAAGAGAAAAGCCCGCGTTATATTTCAAGCTCAAAAATATCCATGAAGTTAAACAAGCAACATTACATAAAGAATCCAAGGATCAAATGCCCATTCTCGAGTACCTAATTATACATTTATTTGAAGGTCCATCTATGAATCACAAGGCAACATTATTCAAGGTCCATATCATTACAAATAACCATTCCATTTACAATTACAAAAGCCATTACATCATTTCTAAAACCCATTCATTACAAAATAAATCCAAACTTTGTCGCATATTACACCAAAAGTCATTCACAGAAAACTCTTGAAGCTTCAATCTCCTCACCGCCATTGTGTTACCACTTAACCCCCATGATCGAGTAAATTCATGTCTTGACGACTATTAAACCAACTGTGCCGGTTCAGCCCCATTTCAAAGTATACCTGTATTTACATAAACCAGTTCAAACCATTAATTAAACCACCAAGATCTAACAAGTCAGCATCCAAAACCCAAACCAAATAGCATACCATAAAGAAAACAGTCCCATATTCACAACCATAAACATTCAGCACTTAACATCCATACCATTCAATCCTAATCCTAACTTCCCTAACTAATGTCTCTTCACATCTTTACTTCTAACCAACCTTATAACCACATAACTATCCTAACTGCCTCTACTCCTAACAGCATATAACAGAAATAACCTCCTCTAACCAATTTCTAACAAATTCGTAACAACCTGTAACCAACTAATTCCTAACTGTTTGTGTAACTAACAGATTGGTAACTGAAATTCTAACAAAAAATTGAGTAGCCAACTAACCTGGGAATTTCTATAAATTAGAGTCACCATCATCCACAAAGCTCCTCCACCATTTCTATCTTCCAATTTCTTCAGTCATCACTCTCTTCTCCCCTTGATTCTTCACTTCTCAGCCACTCTTCTCTTCACTTCACACTTCATCTTCTTCAAACCACTCCTCCAACCATTCTCCACCATCCTTTGATTCTCAACCTTCGACTCTCTCTACAACCATAACCAGAACCTCACCTCTCGCTCTTCTTCATTCATCCCTCCATAATCATTCTTCTTCACTCTTCCACGATCATCTCTTCAACCTTCTCTCTTCCCTGATCTCAAATTCTCAGAAAGTCTCCACCATCGTTCTTCAAGCCCTCTCCACCACTTCTCTCAATCTCTACAGCCTCTCTCCATTCATTCTGCGAAAAAATGCAATAGAAAAGATGAAAGGAGGAAGCCAACACCAAAGAAAAAGATCAGAGAAGGAAGATTAACAAAAACGCACCTGCATCAATCTCGCATCGCACATCTTCATCTTCATCGGTCATCTCTCTCCAATCATCACTTCCTCATCGGAAAGGGAAACATCAACCCTCATCATCATCTTCGTCTTCAACGGGCAATAACCTCCAACCTGTAGCGCGGCGACCACACGTCAATGTTACTGGCACATTCAGCGGTTTACAAACGCATCGGATTCATAATTGATTTCGAGGGAGATAAGAGAGATTGAATTGAGAAGACGGAGTTTATGGCGATGAACGGAGCACCGTCACGGTGGTACTTTTGGTGGTCCTGATCGGAGAAGAGGAAAGGGAGAGTCTGACCGCCGGTTTTGCCGCACGTGAAGGAGAAAGAAGAGTGCTTCGTGAAGAACCCCAAAGGTAACAATTCCGAACCCTAATCCCTTTCTATTTATTTTTATTTTCATTTAATTCTTTATTTGTTATAATTAATTGTGAATGAATAACAATAACCATGGATCCATAAACGAAATTCTTGGGCCTTTTGCTGATTCACCCCCCTGAGGCCCGTGTTGACTGTTTTTTGACTGCTAGAACCGAGTACAAAAATGCCCCCTGGGCCAGAATCCTGATGGGCCACGCGCCTGATACTCTTCACACCATATGAATTCAATGCACCCCCCTTGAATTCACATTTTTTATTATTATAGAATTTAATTTTAGTTAGTTCTTTTGCTATTTTCTTTTAGTAATTAAACTAACTTTTTTCCACTAATATTTTGAGACTTTACCATGATTTTTCTCATATAAAAACGATCATAAAAATATTAGTTTAGGCTTGTATTTTTAATTCGCTTGCTTGATTAAATGCTTGTCTTTTTGTTTCATAAAAAACCATAAAAAATAATAGTCCTTTTAATTCGATTTCTTGTACTATTTTGCATCGTCCACTTTCATGTCTTGTACCATATTTTCAAGTGTTTATGTTAGCCATTTTACACTAATTTGCTATCATTTGTTTACTTGTATTCTTACTTGTAATTTCGATCTCCGCTTATGCTTATATCTTCATGCCGCTTTTTGCTCCTAACCATTAGGTAGAAACCATGACAACATTAGGAATTAAAGGTTCCCATCATATTAGGCTAGTTTTCATCTTAGGCTAGTTTTGTTTATTTTCCTTTTCAACTTTAAAACACTTAACAAAGGAAGAGGCGAATCACATTAAAAGTGGGAGAGAAACGAGTGGGATTTATTCCCTAATCTGTTTCTCGAACACTTAGTGAGAGAGAAATGAGTGGGATCCATTCCCTAATCTGTTTCTCGATCACTACCTAGAGAAATGAGTGGGATTCATTCCCTAATCTGTTTCTCGATTATTAGAGAAATGAGTGGGATTCATTCCCTAATCTGTTTCTCTATCCATGTAGAGAAATGAGTGGGATTCATTCCCTAATCTGTTTCTTTGACATCATACATTCTATGTGATTCAACTCGCAGATTAAAATCCCTTAAAAATCACCAATCAAAACATCTAAAAACATCTAATAAAGGCTCAGACCTAAATCAAAGTAATGAAGTGGTGCGAAACCTTGTATTGGGTTTTGTTCATCACGGAATTACCCTAAAAGACACAAACCAATCTTTTCTCTCTTTTGCCCCCGAGGCATTCTATCTCTCGCCTTCAGGGCATTCTTTCTCCTAATCGGATACGTTATTTCCGCTCCATTCCCAGCTTAAGACTCCAGAGGTCGAGCAGCGGAGTGCGAATGTAACTTCGTCCACTAAAAAACACAAAAACAAACGAAAATATGGAGCCGAACTACGGCGCTCTGATTCCTGAAAAGGATACGTAGGCATTAGGTCGCGGGGCCTAAGCGAGCACAACTATTTAAAAACCTTATTTTCCCCGTGTTTCTTTTCTTTCATTTGCATGCATTCCCTTAGTGATTAAGCTTTATATTTATACACCCTTAGAATAGAACAAACATAAGTGGATCCTGTGGAGTACCACAGACGTGAGGGGTGCTAATACCTTCCCCTTGCGTAACCGACTCCCGTACCCTATCTCTGGTCGAAAGACCTTCTCTTATCCTTTCTTTATTCCAGGTTTTCTGATATTCCTTTCCCGCTTTGGGATAAATATATTGGTGGCGACTCTGTTCACATTTTTCGCGAGCGTGCGACACTAATCAAATATAATTAACCAATATGTCAAATATATGGTTTAAAATTATGGCAAGAGAAATTTGATCAAAATTAAAACCAAAATAAAAAGTTTTTTATGGTAATTTCTAAAGGAAATTGTATTTTTCTCATAAGGCAAGAACCAAGCCCAATACAAACCCTAATGCAGCCATATATATGCTAAAAAGATTCAGAAGCAAGGGGGGACGAAAGGAGGCAAGAACCTTAGGGTTTCTAAAACTCCAAACTTCAAGAAAAATAGGGCATAAAAGATTTTCATGCACAGCGGATGTTGATCGGTTCTGAGTATTGAATCGTATCCCCAGGGTCATTAGGGTCAGTTCTCAAGCGTAGAAGGAAGCCAACAACGTCCAGAACCTCCTCTCTCGTCTCCACCGGAGGTAAGGCTATCAAAGTTTCGAAATCACAGTTTTACGCCTTTCCAATCGATTTGATGTGCATAAATGTGTTCAGGGGCTTAATTAGAGTGAGTCTAACGTATCATATGTGAAGGTTAGGCCCTGGGTCGGAGAACGCCATTGTTAGGGCGTTGAGATTCTTCACCATCGTTCTCATGGTTGCAGGGCTCCTTAATCCAAACTAACTGTTTCATTGAAATCGTAGCAGTGCGTTTGGTGGATCTGGGCGTTTCGTTTGCGTTTTTGTTGCTGTTTTGCAGGTTGAGGAAAGCGTATGGCCGGAGAAGATAACCGGCGCTACTGTTCCGGTTCTTGGAGTCCTTCAAGCCAGTCAATAAGCCTGCGTGTCATCCGGCAATTCGCGGGTCAATGTTTCACGTTCTCTCTCTCTGCTTTTTCATTGGATATCAGCAATGGGAGTGGGCCCCATTGATGAACTTACTTTGAATTTCCCATTAATCATTGTTTATCATATTTATTTTATTGGAGGCATACAAATGTTGACTAAGCGTGCGCAGCTGGATGGGGGAGGAATCAGTCTTGTGACATTCAGGTTCTGGGTTCGATCCCCAGGATTGAAGTTTTATTTTTTCAGTTATTTGAACAGGAATCTGGTGCGTCTCCCATACGTGGTTCATGGTGCTCCCTCATGCACTAGCCACTGGATCTCCTACCGTCTAGATCTAACGCATACAAAGCTGAAGGTTCACCATGAACACTCACAGGCGCATTGCACAGGATTAAAACCAGGTTCTATATATTTTTTATTTTTATTTTTATTATTTAAATGTTAAAATTAAATATTAGTTAATTCATGTTTAATTCAATTAATTTATTTAGTTAGAATTAAAATAATAAAATTAGATTAAGTTAATGACTAGGGTTAGGATTTTTCCCGGTTTCCTCGATTATCTCGATTATTCGAGTTAATTTATTTTAAATCACAAAAACCCTAGGAAGGTTATATGCATTAGGGTTTGCCCAAATCCCATTGCCATTTGGCAAAACATTAACCCTTGATTAATTCTCTTCTCGACCCGACTAAACCTATTAGTCGTATTAGACGAGAGATAAAAAATATATAATTTAAAATACATTTAATTTGCTGCCCGCGACGATCGAATCTATCGATCTAAGTAACCAGCAATGCCCCATTAATCCGTTAGCTATACTGATCAAATCTATTGATCATCGCATCTAACGGTGACATATCAAATCAGGGTTGTATGCCAAACCTCAAAACTTCTTCATCTCTTCAATACTGCAATGTTCAAACTACGATAAGGTAATTCAAAATACCTTCGAACTTCGCAATTCAAAAACTACGATAGGCCACTCAAAAAGCCTTTAAAACAATTTCAAACCACAAATTCTAATTCTAAGGCGTACAACCCTGTGCCCAAACTACGTTGACTCTGATTCTCCCTAAGGATATACGTAGGCACTTGGATAACCAAGGCGAGTCCCCTTCCCCCTAAATCTCATTCTTCCCTATTCACTTCCTTAACTATTAAACCTTAATGTTTAGCCATAAACTTTCACTTTGAACATAAAACCTTAGGAAAGGGTTGAGGGTGCCTAACACCTTCCCTCGACCTGATTATAATAATCTTACCCCGATCTCTTAACTGCGTAGGGTTTCCTATTCGCCCTTCAGAATAGGTGGCGACTCTAAATCTTTATTTTTAGGGCAGGTTGCTACAGCACCCTTTATATGTGACAATAAAGGAATTTAATTTAAAGAGTAAACTCGGTTCTTAGTAGCCAAAAGCTACAAGTTCCCGTTAAATTGATTCTTTGCTACGAATAGAAAATACTGCCCCATGAGTGATTTCATTTATGCATGACAGGATCATAGTTTGATTTCATGATTTACATTCCAACATGTCACTTAAACTGTTATTCACTTCGCTTACTTACTTTGTTGCACTGCACTCACAACAATATTCTTGTTCACCTTAGATAAGCATCTTAGCAATAGAGTTGATAGATTGACGATTGGTCTCTATGGTTCGATAATCTTATATATTACTTCGATAGGCTGTGCACTTGCAGTTCTATATTTAGGTGTCATTCCCCAAAATTTGCCCTCCTCTTTTCATCTTCAATAACTCAAGGGTGCCTAACACCTTCACTCGACCTGATTATAATAATGTTACCCCGATCTCTTAACTGCGTAGGGTTTCCTATTCGCCCTTCAGAATAGGTGGCGACTCTAAATCTTTATTTTTAGGGCAGGTTGCTACAGCTCGCGACTCTGCTGGGGAAATACATGATAGGAAAATAGCAAGTGTACTATTTTGCCTATGTAGTAGTAATGGGAAAATCCCAAGTATCGAATCTCAAGGACCGCTTGACGATACAGAGTTTCAAGCAATTTCAATTAAACAAAAAGTAATAGGGGTTTTGGTTGGTTTGATATATTTTGTAATAAAAATAAGCAAATAAAATATTGAACGATGACAGGGATGAGTAGATTGCTAGGGATGGTGAATGATTCTTCATGCAACGAATTTTCTGTCTCAATGCAACAACATACTTTTCATAGTTAATTATCGGTTCTTTAGAGTATCTAATCCTAAGGCCTTAGTGAAGAGATCTTTGACCTCACAACCTAATTACTATGTCCATAGATAATTACGGTTATGATCAAGCATTCCAATAACAAGAATATCCGGTTACAATATGATATCCCTAGTCCTAGGTGATATAAATATTATATGCTCTTAATCGTGTCCACAAATAATATGCCGTCCAGCTACACTATTCATTCATATTCATAATCCGTTTTTCTGACGGATAAAGCATTATTAACAGATGAAGAACAAATTAACAAATATGAAAAGTAAAATAGTTATTGCATCAATTGCTGAAATTCATCACAATCATAATCAGGGTCACCCCCCTAGCAATGGGGGGTTTAGCTCCTCATAATAATAACAAAAACCATAGTGTAAATTGTAGACATTACAGATAAATGAAGGAAATCCAATCTTCAATGGCAAAAGCTCATAGAATTCTACAATCCTTGCATCAAATCTGAGTTCTCCAGCCTTCTATAGTGTATTTTCGCTCCCAAATTCGTCGAACCCTTGTCCCAACGTGTTTTCGTCCTTTTATTCCAGCGTTTCTGGGCTTTTCAGACCAAAAGGCCCATGACAGTAAGTGCACA
Organism: Vicia villosa; assembly: GCF_029867415.1. Taxonomy (NCBI): domain Eukaryota; kingdom Viridiplantae; phylum Streptophyta; class Magnoliopsida; order Fabales; family Fabaceae; genus Vicia; species Vicia villosa. The sequence continues at coordinate 38,109,222 of NC_081185.1, read as the reverse complement.
CGTGTGTGGGGACGCGTTTGGGACAGTGGAACGCGTCCCGGGATGCGTTTGGGCAGACGGGACGCGTGTGGGGACGCGTTTGGGCAGACAGGCATTTTTCCTTTGTATTTCTTTCTCCTGGGACGCATCCCAGAACGTGTCTGGGCCAGAGGGACGCGTGTGGGGACGCGTGTGGCATGCATGAACATCCTGGGACGCGTGTGGGAACGCGTTTGGGAAAACGGGACGCATCCCGGGACGCGTCTGGGCAGCAGATGGCACTTTTCATTCCAAACGCGTGTGGGGACGCGTTTTGGCAGCTGATTGCATTTTTCTTCTTCCACACGCGTCTGGGAACGCGTTTTGCCAGTTTATTCACTTTTCTTCAATTTTTCACTTTTCCGCCTCGATTTCTCCCATTTCATTTACCTGAGCCTACAAACACTATAACACACAACCAAAGCATAAAATGACGAATAACGAAATAAGACACTAAATAAAATAACTTAAAGATCACTAAAAACAACGGTAAAAATACGTGTGAAAACCACTGATCAAACTCCCCCAAACTTAAACCGTTGCTTGACCTCAAGCGACAATTACAAGAGTCGATGACCTTCAAAGCACACCGGTGTTCATACGTGAGATATCCGTTTGTATTGATCAAGAAACAGTTGGTCCGGCATTCACATGACGCGACGAGTTTCTGCTACCACTTTAAACCTTAAGCTCCCCTTTTGGATACTGTTGTACCCTAAATTTTGCCCCGACTTTTCATTTGCATCATTTACATTTAGTATTCTTATTTCATCTAAAAAATTCAAAAATATATATGTAGCGTCTTATATGCTCATTTGCATCATTCTCATTCAAAATTGAAGAAAAATATAAATACATTCATTTCATACATCATTTTAGAATTAATAGCATTTTTGTTTTTTATTTAGATTTTATAATTTTATTTTTAAATTCAATTTAGATTTAAGTTGAGTTTATAATTAAAATTAATAAATCAATTTTATCATATGTTATCACTTGTTTCTTGTTTTATTGTTTTTTTATAGGTCCAATTCAATTAAGGGATTGAAGAGTTGAGGGCCCAAATAATTTGTTTGTTCAAGCTCATTCACCAAAGGCCCATATGTGATTCAAAGTCCAAGATGGTGAGCCAAATTCCAATTTGTGGGACCATTCACAAATGTTGTCACGATTTGCACCATGGGAAGAAAGAAATTCCAAATTCTCACACTTTTCATGACCCCACTCTTCTAGAATCACACTACAGACAAAAGAATAACAAACTTCTGCCCAGCTCACAAAAATTCTCACGCGGATAGCACAAGAGATCCCACAAAATCAGCATTTTGTTCATCCAATTCTAACAAACTTGATTCCCTAATCCTCTCAATTTCCCATCATACCCTCACTCTCCATTTGCTATATAATGACACGCTCAGATACAAAGAAGGGGAGGAAGAAAGGAGCAAAGAAACTCTGCCAAAATTAACTCAGAATCTTCCTCCAAGCAATTTCCATAACCTGCAAAACCACCTTCTATACAAAAACCTTCACAAACTCTACACTACACCTTCATAACCACACCATAAAATCTGCTACTCCATAATGCACACTCACCATAAACTTACCTTAATCCACCTTCAACAACCGGACCTGAATCATCAACTTCAAACATCAACGACACCTCATCAGCTTACCTTCTGAACCGAAACCAAATCCAAACTCGTCGCATAAACATAACCTTCAAAAGCTTCCAACAAGCTTCATCAAACCTTTTTCCGGAACCAACAGCGTCATATCATCAGCTTTCATCAACAAGCACGATTCGAAGGTCACCACGCCGAACCTCCATCAGAAACACAGACGACAACATCATCATCATCATCATCATCATCATCATCATCATCATCGCTCATTACCGATTCCGCAGGCTTCCAAACAAACCGAAGCGAAGAACAACAATATCATCATCGTTGCCAACTCGATTCAAGATCCCTGAACATTTCAGATCGGAACAACGTTGGATCGAAGTAGACCGCATCTACAACAACAACTCGACGCATCCTTCAAGCTTCCGATTCGGTAATCCTAAGCTCTCTACCTTCGAGTTACCGTTGATTGTGTGTTTCTGATGGAATTTGTTGTTGTTGCTTGGTAATTCCTTGAAATGATTGTTGACATTGCTTGATTTGTGTTTATATTTGATGCTCTGTTAGCTATTGTTTGTGTATTGCTGATATTTGAAAATGGAGATGCTGAGAGTTTATGTTTTGTTGTGAGAGAGATTAGAAAGTAAGCAGGGATGATAGAATAGGAACAGAGAGAAACAGAGTACATGAGCGTGAGGATCAGAGAGAGAGGACCGATTTGAGAGAGGGAGGCGGGTACCCTCTAATTTCCACTTAGGGTTTTTTTTGTTACATCTTAATTCGGGCCTTTCTTTTGCTTTAATCTATAAGCCCAATCCGAATCTCTGTTTACTACACACACTACCGCAGACAACTACACCCCCTGAGGCTGTTTGTTAAATGATTTTGGGCCCCCAAACGTGGGCCAACGCCCCACTTTCTCTCTGCACCCCCATATTTGCTTAGTTCTTAGCCCATTTACATGTTTATGCTTTTTTTATAATTTGTTTAAATATTTGTCTCTTTTACTTTTAGTTTAATGTTAAAAATACAAAAAATATGTGTTAGATTTATTAATTTTTCTCATGTTAAAAATGCCAAAAATATGTTTATCTATTTTAATTTCCTTTTAGATTTTAATATGCTTATTTTTATACTCTCCTTAGTTGATTTTGATTAATATTTGTTAGTATATTTTTGTCACTTATTCATGCATCATTATATATATCCGTTGCTAACATTTTTCTTGACTTTTGTGAGGTATTATTATCATTGAACTATTGGACTATCTTGTGGACATTTATAATTCATTCTAATTTTTGTACATATTATCCTTTTATTTTCCGGTTTAATATTTCGATTGGGTTGTAATAATTAGTAGTTAATTTTCATCCCCATTCGTTTAAGTTTGTAATCCCCCATCCCGAGGCCTTGTAATAATTTTATCGCTTTCCCTTATCGCTTTATTTTATTATTGCTTGCATGCTTTTAACCGTTTTTCAAAATAAAATTAGGATCTTAGCCGTTTTCTACCATAAGTCGATCGCACTTCACGCATCGCCATCAACCGTACTTACACATGCACGCTTGCACGTTTAGAGGCTAGTCTTTGACTAGTGCACGTACACTCTTATTTTACCTCTTTCATGTTCATCCCTTTATGCTTGAACTTGTATGCTTGTTTGTATGGATTTTACCCGTATGAGCTTGTATGTTTTTATTTACTTCTTCCATCTTTTTAAATAAAATGTTCACCCCCGCATTACTTGGTCCATATACCAAGCTCCCAACCAACTCTTTGTAAGTCGAGTGCCTTGCGCACCGCCATCGACCTGTTTTCAAAACTCTTTTCATAATAAAAAACCTTGACTTTTGTCGAGTGATCTTCTTTAAAATCTTTCGTGCACTTGCACTCTTTTCCCTTTAAAACTTGTTTTCAATAAAACCTTTTTTTCAAAACTTTTGAGCAGAACTACAAATGCTCTGACTTCTCCATTGCACTGAGGAGGTATGTAGGCACAAGATGTCATGTCTTGCCGAGCAAACTTTTGTAAATAACCTTTTTCTTTTGTATATATATTTCTTTTCTCATTTCTTTTAGCAAACAAAAATGGTTTTAACATAAACACAGATTTTCAAAAGGTTCCTGTGGAGTACCACAGATGTGAGGGGTGCTAACACCTTCCCTTTGCATAACCAACCCCCGTATCCAGATTTCTTTGTGGTTTTTTCGAGTTTTTTCCTTTCCTATTTTGGAATAAAAAAGTTCGGTGGCGACTCTTGCTTTTAACGACTTAAGTTAACCAATGACTTAAAAACAAAATTTTTCCGCCGCTACAGAAAAGTGGCGACTCTGCTGGGGATCAGTCTCTAAGTGGGTTTAGCCTATTTTGTTTATCTGTGTGTTTATGTTATTGCTTATTGTTTGCTTTTTCTTTTTGTATATATCTTATTTTGTATATATTCTTATCTGTTTATGTGGCTACTTGGGTGATACTTTGTGATATGAGATAAAGTTCTAACCCGGACTTTTGTGAGTAACTTGAGATAGGAGGTGGTAAGACCAATAGTTGCATGTCAGGAGCGATCCTTAACATGAGCATCATATGGTGGAACCCCAATCAGTGGAGGCCTCATGGAAGGTAGTAGATGTTGTTACGAGCTATCGTAAGAACGCTATTATTTTCAATAGTGAGTGTCCGTAGAAGCTGAATGACCTAGAACCCTTTTAACTCATCTAAGCCTTTTTTAGGATGTAGCGCAGAAACAAGTTCAAGTACCAATTTGTTCTTGTTGTCATGCGATGCTACGCTCAGACGAGGTCTTTTTAGGAATATTATTGGTGCCCATGAGCAATTGTGTGTGCTGGTAGTATCCGATAGAAGATTGAAAACTCTGGGAACCTTTGTAGAACCCGTTTGGCAGGTACAAAATTCCCTAGTACATACCTTTGTGGGTTGTTCTTAATCTTGACTCCATGCTCGTGACTTTGAACCTTGTTTGTGTGACCCTGTGAGACCTTGATTATGATGGATACATAAACCATGCATTCGTTTGATTTCCAAGGAACTCATAGGTCTTTCTTTGTAAACATCATAAGTTTCATCAAACTCAATGGATCTTGGGTGTTGATAGGGTAAAAACTTTAATCCACCAAAATGGATGATTGATCTTGATGATAACTTGATCAATGCTTTGATCCAATTTAGGATTTATTTCCTTCATGCTTTGATGTTTACAAATTAATAACTTGAATTCTTTGAAAATCAAACAACATTGCATTTGCATTGCATCATTTGCATACTTCATGCATTTATCCAGGTTGTCCAGAACACTTATCCTTGTCTGTCTCCATCTTCAGAGTTGTCTGTCTACCGTCAAGCTGTTTCCTCCGCACAAGTACGGAACTAGAGCTGCTGTTAGACAAAGAATGGCAGACCAAGAGAAACATAACATGGAAGTTAGAATGGAAATTGATGAGTTGAAATCAGGCATGATTAAGCTTACCGAGATGATGCAAGTGTTGATGGCTAGGACTGATCCACCTCAGAGGACTGTTATTTCCGAAGTCTCCACTGCTGTTGTTGATCCTTTACAGGTTCAGAAGCCACCTTCTACTTGGCCAGAATTTGGGTTACCTGAGAATTTCTCTCCAACATATGTCAATGCTTCTATGGTGGGTCAAACTTCGAGGCAGATATTCCAACCTCCGGTCTTTTCTGAACCTCCACCTGTTGTTCATACTACTGCTCAAGCTGTTCCAGCTCGTTATGACAATCCTCTCTATGATTACCGTTCTGTTGGTTCTCGAAGTGTTAGTCAAGGAGATTGTGGTGAAGTTGAAGAAATCCGTGAGCAATATCAGGCATTGGAAAAGAGGCTAAGAGCTATGGAAGGAAGCAATTTCTTTAGTGTGAATGCTGATAATATGGGTCTTGTTTCAAATCTTGTCATGCCGTCCAAGTTCAAAGTTCCCGAGTTTGAGAAGTACAAGGGGCATACTTGTCCAAGGAGTCATTTGACCATGTACTACAGAAAGATGACTGCTTACACCAACAACCAGAATTTGCTCATTCATTGCTTTCAAGACAGTTTAAGTGGTGCTTCGTTGAAGTGGTACATGAGTTTGGAAAAGGGTTGTGTTCAGAATTTCCAAGATTTAGCTGATGCGTTCATGAAACAGTACAAGTATAATCTGGATATGGCACCTGATCGTCGCCAACTTCAGAATATGGCTCAGAAGGAAAAGGAATCTTTCAAGGAATATGCTCAACGTTGGAGAGAATTGGCTTCCCAAGTTGAACCACCTTTGTCTGAGAAGGAATTAACTAGCTTGTTCATGGATACCCTTTCTCCTTTCTTTTGGGAGAAGATGATTGGAAGTGTGTCTTCAAACTTCACTGATTTGGTAACAATTGGTCAAAGGCTAGAAGAAGGAATCAGGAAAGGAAAAGTGTCTGTTGCTGTTGATTCTTCAAAGAAACCTTTTGGGGGCTTCCAGAAGAAGAAAGAGAATGAGACTAATGCTGTGTTGAATGATAGAAGAAGACCTCGTCATAGACCTCAGAATGGTGATCAGCCATATGTAGCTGCTGTCGCTCCTGTGCGACTTCAAGCTCCTCAACCTCAGGTTGCCAACCAGAATCAGAATCGCGATAGGACCCACTTCGATCCTATTCCTATGACTTACACTGAACTATATCCTGCGCTGGTCCGAAAAGGTTTGGTCACAACAAGACCCATGCCTCCTCCTCGAAACCCTCCCTCAATAGGATTTCGGCCTGATCTTCATTGTGAGTTTCATCAGGGTGGTGCTGGCCATGATTTAGAACATTGTTATGCTTTGAAGACCTTGGTGCAAGAGTTGGTTAGATCAAAGATGCTATCTTTCAGGGATATGGGTCCTAACGTTGTCACTAATCCTTTGCTAGATCAAAGTGGCTGAAGACAAGTCAAAGCCAGATGGTCTCCTAAAGCCAAGTGTTTCAGACAGGATAGCTCATCCTTGTTGCTGATTAATCACTAGGCCTTTGTTTCTTTACTGTTTGCATTTCCTTCATTGTATATTTTGCTTTCAAACTTTGTTTATTCCTGAATGTTAACTTTAATGAAATGAGCATTGCATATTTTGAATTCATTCACATCTACTACTATGTTTATGCCTTCTTTTACAAAATTTTCTTCCATTTGCTTTCTCTATCAAACTTGTGTTTTATGCAAAGATTGGAGGGAGGATGATGACAACGAAATACCCAAGTTGTTGACTTGTATGCTTTCAAATAAACTTTGCTGATGATGTACAGGCATTGCTTCAATTCCCAAACACTGGAGAAATAAGGAAGTTAATCCCTTGTCAACCCCTTTGAGCATTCGAAGTAGGAGTTTCTTTTTGTACAAAAAAACCCGCATTTTTAACCTGGGGCAGGGTAGTTCTCAGTTAATTTGGCTGTGCATTCTATTTTAAGAGAATCATTCAATACACCTTTCAACAAAGGTTTTAATCGCAAGCGTTCCTCTGCACACATCAAAGAAGTGTTGGATATGTCAATCAAAAGCCAATGATGGTTCATCAATCAATAAGCAAGGCAGTCACTATCTTTCAAAAAAAATAGAATCAAAGAAAAGCCTGCTAAGTCAAAACCAAAAATATGACTTAGGCAAAAATAAGGGCATCCCGCTGACTGTAAGTACAAAAATAAACAGTTCAGGCAAAAGTTAGGGATATCAAAAGAAAAGGATGAAAAAAAGAGAAGTCAATAAAATTCCTAAACAACAAAATGTTGTGACTATGAAAAGGAAGAAGTGATTGTCATCTCAATAGTTCTCTTTGCTTGTGAACTATCATCATTATCAAAGGTGCAAATCCAGAAGTCTCTTAGAATCTAAATGCATAGTTTGAATTAACTGAGCTTAGGATTGGAGATCATCACGAAGATGGGGTGGGTACAATCAAATTTTGAGCCTTATATCCTTTGTTTCTAAAACCGTGAACCTGACCACGTTACAACCTTTAAAAGACCTAATTGAAGCAAGGTTTGTTTGAAAGCATACTACAACAAGGTTGCGTAACCTGACTCCCATGAGATTTGCCAATCATTTGTTTTGATACCATGCCTTTGCTTTATCTTTCACTTTGAATGTCTTAACCCTTTTGTGTTTTTACCGGTGATTCCATTTTTCTTTACATCAATAACATCATTCCAATAATGACTTTGATTTCAAAAATATGCTTTGAGCATTGCATTAAAATTACCATTCTTGAATGAACATTTTATTTGCAAGTAAGCACTCATCTTTCAGGAATTTCAAACAGTCGAGAAACTTGATCAGTGATCCTATCAGGGGCACGTTACTTCAAGATCCTGTTGTTCAGATGTTCAGACTATCCTCTCAAGACTTATATTGGGGCAAGCCATCCCAGCGTTCATATCAAGAGCTGAAGCCATGATCAGTTAACATGCAAAATTAGTCAATCAGGGGCAATCTTCTTCAGCAATCCCCAAGCAGTTTTATTAGTCCTTCTCAAAGGATCATCAGTCTGATATTGTTTTCAATGTGACAAAAGTTGGTTTAAGCATCTTCTTCCCAAGCAGAGTTGGTGGAGTTCCCGTGTTGAGGAATCAGGGTCCCAATCTTGCCTCACAAAAGAGTCTACCTCAGTTGGCACAAACAATTGCATTGCATTTATCATTCATCATGCATAGAAAAATTCAACATCATGCGTAGAAATAAATTTCATACTCATTCGCATTCTCTGAGGTCCTGTTGCTATCAACATCTTCACCTTGAGATCAAAGTCCAACTTACTTGGCACTTATCCAGAACAAATACTTGTTTGTCTTCTCCGTCTAGTGCTATTCCTAGATGTCTTTTCCCTTTCTTTCAGTGCCATCCCTGAAAGATATTTCTCACTTTATTCAGTGTCGTTCCTGGATATTGTGATTTCTTACCTCAACCTTCAGTGCCATTCCTGAGTGTTGTGTTTCTTCTTTCTTTTAGTGCCATTCCTGAAAGATATTTCTCACTTTATTCAGTGCCGTTCCTGGATATTGTGATTTCTTACCTCAACCTTCAGTGCCATTCCTGAATGTTGTGATTCTTCTTTCTTTTAGTGCCATTCCTGAAAGATATTTCTCACTTTATTTAGTGCCGTTCCTGGATATTGTGATTTCTTACCTCAACCTTCAGTGCCATTCCTGAATGTTGTGATTCTTCTTTCTTTTAGTGCCATTCCTGAAAGATATTTCTCACTTTATTCAGTGCCATTCCTGGATATCGTGATTTTCTCACCTCATTTAGTGCCATTCCTGAATGTTGTGATTCCCTTTTACTTCTTTCAGTGCCATTCCCTGATATCATTTTCTCATTTCATTTAATGCTACTCTTGGATGTTGTGATCTTCACTTTATTCAATGCTATTCCTGAATATCGTGATCCTTTGAAGTCCAGTTTTATTCCTGGTTGACGCATACCTTTTCCCCAGCTGTTTCTTTCATTCGAGTTTATTACTCATTCTTTTTGTGTATTCCCATGCGGAGTTCTTGCTCCCTTTTCCAAATTTCTTCATCAACAGTTTGTCTCTCGTGGCGCTATATTCTCCACAGAGATTCGAGTCCGTCTCACATCATACAAAAAACAAAAAAAAACTCCCTGCATTCATGGCATAACATATCATTGCATCAAGGGGCAAAATTCAGGTTTTTTAAGTATTTAATTACCTTCTGCCACCGATATCTTGATGACTGAGTCATTCAAGTTACCTGGTTAAAGATAATTAAATAGGGGCAGCTGTTGTACCCTAAATTTTGCCCCGACTTTTCATTTGCATCATTTACATTTAGTATTCTTATTTCATCTAAAAAATTCAAAAATATATATGTAGCGTCTTATATGCTCATTTGCATCATTCTCATTCAAAATTGAAGAAAAATATAAATACATTCATTTCATACATCATTTTAGAATTAATAGCATTTTTGTTTTTTATTTAGATTTTATAATTTTATTTTTAAATTCAATTTAGATTTAAGTTGAGTTTATAATTAAAATTAATAAATCAATTTTATCATATGTTATCACTTGTTTCTTGTTTTATTGTTTTTTTATAGGTCCAATTCAATTAAGGGATTGAAGAGTTGAGGGCCCAAATAATTTGTTTGTTCAAGCTCATTCACCAAAGGCCCATATGTGATTCAAAGTCCAAGATGGTGAGCCAAATTCCAATTTGTGGGACCATTCACAAATGTTGTCACGATTTGCACCATGGGAAGAAAGAAATTCCAAATTCTCACACTTTTCATGACCCCACTCTTCTAGAATCACACTACAGACAAAAGAATAACAAACTTCTGCCCAGCTCACAAAAATTCTCACGCGGATAGCACAAGAGATCCCACAAAATCAGCATTTTGTTCATCCAATTCTAACAAACTTGATTCCCTAATCCTCTCAATTTCCCATCATACCCTCACTCTCCATTTGCTATATAATGACACGCTCAGATACAAAGAAGGGGAGGAAGAAAGGAGCAAAGAAACTCTGCCAAAATTAACTCAGAATCTTCCTCCAAGCAATTTCCATAACCTGCAAAACCACCTTCTATACAAAAACCTTCACAAACTCTACACTACACCTTCATAACCACACCATAAAATCTGCTACTCCATAATGCACACTCACCATAAACTTACCTTAATCCACCTTCAACAACCGGACCTGAATCATCAACTTCAAACATCAACGACACCTCATCAGCTTACCTTCTGAACCGAAACCAAATCCAAACTCGTCGCATAAACATAACCTTCAAAAGCTTCCAACAAGCTTCATCAAACCTTTTTCCGGAACCAACAGCGTCATATCATCAGCTTTCATCAACAAGCACGATTCGAAGGTCACCACGCCGAACCTCCATCAGAAACACAGACGACAACATCATCATCATCATCATCATCATCATCATCATCATCATCGCTCATTACCGATTCCGCAGGCTTCCAAACAAACCGAAGCGAAGAACAACAATATCATCATCGTTGCCAACTCGATTCAAGATCCCTGAACATTTCAGATCGGAACAACGTTGGATCGAAGTAGACCGCATCTACAACAACAACTCGACGCATCCTTCAAGCTTCCGATTCGGTAATCCTAAGCTCTCTACCTTCGAGTTACCGTTGATTGTGTGTTTCTGATGGAATTTGTTGTTGTTGCTTGGTAATTCCTTGAAATGATTGTTGACATTGCTTGATTTGTGTTTATATTTGATGCTCTGTTAGCTATTGTTTGTGTATTGCTGGTATTTGAAAATGGAGATGCTGAGAGTTTATGTTTTGTTGTGAGAGAGATTAGAAAGTAAGCAGGGATGATAGAATAGGAACAGAGAGAAACAGAGTACATGAGCGTGAGGATCAGAGAGAGAGGACCGATTTGAGAGAGGGAGGCGGGTACCCTCTAATTTCCACTTAGGGTTTTTTTTGTTACATCTTAATTCGGGCCTTTCTTTTGCTTTAATCTATAAGCCCAATCCGAATCTCTGTTTACTACACACACTACCGCAGACAACTACACCCCCTGAGGCTGTTTGTTAAATGATTTTGGGCCCCCAAACGTGGGCCAACGCCCCACTTTCTCTCTGCACCCCCATATTTGCTTAGTTCTTAGCCCATTTACATGTTTATGCTTTTTTTATAATTTGTTTAAATATTTGTCTCTTTTACTTTTAGTTTAATGTTAAAAATACAAAAAATATGTGTTAGATTTATTAATTTTTCTCATGTTAAAAATGCCAAAAATATGTTTATCTATTTTAATTTCCTTTTAGATTTTAATATGCTTATTTTTATACTCTCCTTAGTTGATTTTGATTAATATTTGTTAGTATATTTTTGTCACTTATTCATGCATCATTATATATATCCGTTGCTAACATTTTTCTTGACTTTTGTGAGGTATTATTATCATTGAACTATTGGACTATCTTGTGGACATTTATAATTCATTCTAATTTTTGTACATATTATCCTTTTATTTTCCGGTTTAATATTTCGATTGGGTTGTAATAATTAGTAGTTAATTTTCATCCCCATTCGTTTAAGTTTGTAATCCCCCATCCCGAGGCCTTGTAATAATTTTATCGCTTTCCCTTATCGCTTTATTTTATTATTGCTTGCATGCTTTTAACCGTTTTTCAAAATAAAATTAGGATCTTAGCCGTTTTCTACCATAAGTCGATCGCACTTCACGCATCGCCATCAACCGTACTTACACATGCACGCTTGCACGTTTAGAGGCTAGTCTTTGACTAGTGCACGTACACTCTTATTTTACCTCTTTCATGTTCATCCCTTTATGCTTGAACTTGTATGCTTGTTTGTATGGATTTTACCCGTATGAGCTTGTATGTTTTTATTTACTTCTTCCATCTTTTTAAATAAAATGTTCACCCCCGCATTACTTGGTCCATATACCAAGCTCCCAACCAACTCTTTGTAAGTCGAGTGCCTTGCGCACCGCCATCGACCTGTTTTCAAAACTCTTTTCATAATAAAAAACCTTGACTTTTGTCGAGTGATCTTCTTTAAAATCTTTCGTGCACTTGCACTCTTTTCCCTTTAAAACTTGTTTTCAATAAAACCTTTTTTTCAAAACTTTTGAGCAGAACTACAAATGCTCTGACTTCTCCATTGCACTGAGGAGGTATGTAGGCACAAGATGTCATGTCTTGCCGAGCAAACTTTTGTAAATAACCTTTTTCTTTTGTATATATATTTCTTTTCTCATTTCTTTTAGCAAACAAAAATGGTTTTAACATAAACACAGATTTTCAAAAGGTTCCTGTGGAGTACCACAGATGTGAGGGGTGCTAACACCTTCCCTTTGCATAACCAACCCCCGTATCCAGATTTCTTTGTGGTTTTTTCGAGTTTTTTCCTTTCCTATTTTGGAATAAAAAAGTTCGGTGGCGACTCTTGCTTTTAACGACTTAAGTTAACCAATGACTTAAAAACAAAATTTTTCCGCCGCTACAGATACCTCTCCAACTATGCTTTGCACTTAAGTCTCTTTCCGATTTTTCTCCTCTTTCATTCGGACAATCACATTAAGGCACTGTATTTCTTATAATAATCATCACATGCATGAAACAAATCAAGGCTTTTTATTTTTTTTCCTGACACCAAACGAGCAGCATTTGCTACCTTTTTATTACCGATGAAATTTTCAAACTTTGCAGTTATATATTGTCCTTTTGGACGACGTTTGGGGATCAACCTCCTTTGGGCTGAATAACCGGGTGAGGGTTATCCAACTTAGCGAGCCGGCTTCCTTTTACCGCCTTTTCATCATCTGGTGCCAACTTATATATTTTTTCTCAACTAGTCATCATGCACGTGAATCTGACTTATGCCCGACTGTATCAATAAACTACTCGAGGAGTACTTCTCAGGATACAAGTACTATGATGCAAATCTACACGTTGGACTCATATTTCTTTTAGGGAACCAAGGGTGTTTAAACAAACCTCTTCTTGTCACATTATTCCGAACTTCCTGTCCTCAAACAATCCTCCCTTCATCTCTATATACTCTTCCCGATCACTTTTTAAGATCAAAACTCTTCAAAAATAAAAATTTTGGTCAAAATTTGGTACAAATATGATTCTGTAGGTCTTACACATATTATAGCAGCAATATAAATTAAAATGCAAAGAGTAAAACCTCCCCCAAACTTGAACGAAACATTGACCTCAATGTTTTAGAACAAGTCCGAGAGGGGTGACTCACAGAGGGTCATGCACTCCATAGCCTCCACTTGAAATGCCCCTCTTATTTCCTGAAAATAAAACAAACAAACAGAGAAATTAATTATTAAAACTGTGGGTTGCCTCCCACGAAGCGCTTCGTTTAACGTCGCATGGCTCGACGGTCCATTACCCTTTATTATGGAGGGTATTTTCTATTCCACACCTGGTTGCTTTTCACCTCCGCAACAAAGAACTCATGAAGATGAAAGGCATGGACAACTTTTCTCTTCAATTCACTTCCCACATTCTTCTTGACTTTCTTAGCCTTCTTCGGACTTTTGATAGCTTTATGAGTTGTTTCAACCCGAGATGCTATGCTTGAAACTTTTTCTTGGAGATGTTTAGGCTTCTTGTCTTTTTCATCACTTTCTGTCATACCACTAGAAGTTTGATCATTTACAACCACCCTATTTTTCCTAACTCCTAACATCTTCAAGGTTACTTCTTCATCAAAAGATCTCAGCGTTAGTGTCCCTTTTTCAATGTCGAGGTTGCAGCGGCCTGTCGACAAAAATGGCCTCCCAAGAAGGATAGGAGTTTCTTCGTCTTCCGGAATGTCCATGATAGGGAAGTCAACAGGGAATACAAACTTATCAACTTCCACTAGTACATCTTCAGCTACCCCATATGATTTCTTAATGGTGTGATCAGCAAACCTTAACTGTGTCTTACTCTCACTAATCTTTTCCAATTCAAGCTTTTTGAAAATGGACAGAGGCATTAAACTAACACTAGAACCAGAATCGAGGAGTACCTTTTTAAATGTTATATTATTGATAGTGCATGGTATCGCCACCGCTCCAGGGTCTTTCCTCTTTATTGGGATCTTTCTTGCTAACGAGACTATTCCACACTTCTCAGTTGCAAGTTTTGATTCTCCTTCCACTGATCTCTTCTTTGTCATTACCTCCTTCAGAAATTTCTTATACAATGGCATGTGCTCAAGTGCTTCGAAGAAGGGTAAATTCACCTCTAGCCTTTTGAACAATGCAGTAAACTTCTTAAAGTCTTTCTCTTTTGAATTCTTCTTTGTCACTCTGGAAGGGAAAGGTAGTTTGATCACCGGTTCAACATCTTCCTTAATTTTTTCTTCAACTGGTTTAACCGGTGGTATCACAACTTCTGGCTCTTTCGGATTCTCTCTTATTTCCAAATCCACCTCTATTACCATAGGGTCATCTATTTCCTCTTTTTCTTTTTCCGATTCTAAAACCTTTTTACTCCTTGTTGTAACAGCATTAATCTTCTCTTGATCTTTCGGATTTTTCACAGTTGCGCTCAGAAAGTTACCTTGTGCCTGTAGAGTGAGATGCTGTGCTATTTGACCCACCTGAACTTCTAAATTTTTGATTGAAGCTGTGGTGTTCCTATGGTTATTTCTTGTCTCTTCTTGAAACTGAGAGCATTGTCCAGCCAATCTCTCGATAGCTACTTCCCACTCCGCCTTCTGAGGACCTTGTTGTTGTTGTTGTTGATCTTTCCAAGCGAAGTTTGGATGATTCTTCCACCCAGGATTATAGGTGTTAGAATATGGATTATTTTGCCTCAAGAATTTGATTTCTTCAATTTGCTTGGGAGTTGCAACACAACACACAGTTTGGTGAGGGCCATTACAAATTTCACAGATCACAGGTTGAGCTTGTTGGATTTGAGAAACCTGTTGAGTACCTATATTCATAGCCTTTAATCTCTTTTCTACCTCTGCAGCTATCGCATCTTCAACCCGGATTTTTGAGGTTTCCAGCTTAAGATCAATGATTCCTTCTGGTTTGCTAGCACACCTATCATACAACTCCAAATGCTCATTTGCAGCTATTGCTTCAATGATTTTTGTGATGCCGGAGGCTGTTGTGAAATTTGTTGAGCCTCCAGCTGCTGTATCAATCAACTGCTTTGTTTTCATTCTGAGTCCATTAACAAATACTTGCATCTGTTCAGTCTTGTCCATATTATGAGTGGGACATGCTACGAGAATTCTTTTGAATCTTTTGTAAGCATCTCCTAAGGGCTCACCCTCCTTCTGCTTGAAGTTCAAAATGTCATACCTCTTTCTTATAAATACCGAGGCGGGGAAATACTCATTCAAGAAAGCCTTCTCCATCTCTTCCCATGATGTGATACTGCCTGCTGGGAGAGAATAGAACCACTCTTCTGCTTCTTCGGCTAATGTGAACGGGAACATTCTCAGCTTCTTCGCTTCTTCTGTATGCCCTTCAATTTTTAGAGTAGTGCTCATGGTCAGAAATCTCTGTAGGTGCTTGTTTGCATCTTCATTAACCTTTCCAGTGAAAGGTTTTCTTTCCAGCTGATTTATTGTGCTCGGATGCAATTGAAAATTTTCCGCATTTACCGGTTGGTTGACAATTGTGAGTCTTCCTCCCGGGTTGTTTGCAACACCGTAGTCACCAAGGAGCCTCTCAGGAGGAGGAGGATTTTCACCCATGGTTTCTTCTTCACTTTCAGACTCTGAATCGGAATGAACTGATACAATTTCCTCTTCAGGTTCCAGATTAGCCAACCGAGCTTGTCTACGCCTTGCGTGCAAAGTTCTTTCAATTTCTGCGTCAAAAAGAAATTCAGCTGAGGCCTTACCTCGCATACACAAATTAGATAAATATGAGAATTAGGAAAAATAAATAGTGAAGAAAATAAAATTTTAGTCGCAGAGCAACAAAATTCTAATTGAAATAAATCTAGAACTCTATAATCTTCGGTAGTCCCCGACAACGGCGCCAAAAACTTGATAGGAAAATAGCAAGTGTACTATTTTGCCTATGTAGTAGTAATGGGAAAATCCCAAGTATCGAATCTCAAGGATCGCTTGACGATACAAAGTTTCAAGCAATTTCAATTAAACAAAAAGTAATAGGGGTTTTGGTTGGTTTGATATATTTTGTAATAAAAATAAGCAAATAAAATATTGAACGATGACAGGGATGAGTAGATTGCTAGGGATGGTGAATGATTCTTCATGCAACGAATTTTCTGTCTCAATACAACAACATACTTTTCATAGTTAATTACCGGTTCTTTAGAGTATCTAATCCTAAGGCCTTAGTGAAGAGATCTTTGACCTCACAACCTAATTACTATGTCCATAGATAATTACGGTTATGATCAAGCATTCCAATAACAAGAATATCCGGCTACAATATGATATCCCTAGTCCTAGGTGATATAAATATTATATGCTCTTAATCGTGTCCACAAATAATATGCCGTCCAGCTACACTATTCATTCATATTCATAATCCGTTTTTCTGACGGATAAAGCATTATTAACAGATGAAGAACAAATTAACAAATATGAAAAGTAAAATAGTTATTGCATCAATTGCTCAAATTCATCACAATCATAATCAGGGTCACCCCCTAGCAATGGGGGGTTTAGCTCCTCATAATAATAACAAAAACCATAGTGTAAATTGTAGACATTACAGATAAATGAAGGAAATCCAATCTTCAATGGCAAAAGCTCATAGAATTCTTCAATCCTTGCATCAAATCTGAGTTCTCCAGCCTTCTACAGTGTATTTTCGCTCCCAAATTCGTCGAACCCTTGTCCCAACGTGTTTTCGTCCTTTTATTCCAGCGTTTCTGGGCTTTTCAGACCAAAAGGCCCATGACAGTAAGTGCACACGCGTGTGGGGACGCGTTTGGGACAGTGGGACGCGTCCCGGGAGGCGTTTGGGCAGACGGGACGCGTGTGGGGACGCGTTTGGGCAGACAGGCATTTTTCCTTTGTATTTCTTTCTCCTGGGACGCGTCCCGGAACGCGCCTGGGCCAGTGGGACGCGTGTGGGGACGCGTGTGGCATGCATGAACATCCTGGGACGCGTGTGGGAACACGTTTGGGCAAACGGGACGCGTCTGGGCAGCAGGTGGCACTTTTCATTCCAAACGCGTGTGGGGACGCGTTTTGGCAGGTGATTGCATTTTTCTTCTTCCACACGCGTCTGGGAACGCGTTTTGCCAGTTTATTCAGTTTTCTTCAATTTTTCACTTTTCCGCCTCGATTTCTCCCATTTCATTTACCTGAGCCTACAAACACTATAACACACAACCAAAGCATAAAATGACGAATAACGAAATAAAACTCTAAATAAAATAACTTAAAGATCACTAAAAACAACGGTAAAAATACGTGTGAAAACCACTGATCAATACACTATAGGTGAATTATTATGCTCCTAAGGCTTGAGAGGGTTTAGGTTTGTGGTTAATGGTTTAGGTTTTGGAGAATTTTAGGGTTTGGCAAATTTGCCACTTTTAGGGTTTGGGGCAGGGTTTGTGTTTCAATAAATATTTAATTTTTGTTTTATTTATTTATTTATTTTTTATTTTCATTAAATGTTTATTTGCCATATCTACATTAAATGTTTAATTGTTATATAATTTGCACTGTTGGGTTTATATATAATTGCTGTTAATCCTAAGCGTGGGAATTATATTTAAGACCAGAGGGGAATTACATCGCCTACGAGTCTTATTATAATTCCACTCAGAGTGGGTTAAATATTCGAAAAGGTCTGATACGAGGCTCGACCTTGTTGAGGGCTGGACTGGGTATTTAGCTGATCTCTCTGGGAACCTACCCCTAAAACTCGAACCTCATGGATAAATGAGTTGTTCTAAAATCCAAAGAGACAAAAAGTCCCGGCGGCTACGAACGACCCCATGAGACCTTCTAGAACATACCAATGGGAAGGGTAGGCACCCTAAGCCGTTACGTCGAACCTATGAACCTAGGGCTTATGTGCTTATATGCTTATTATATGGTTGCAATTTATACTGCGAATGTCTTGCGTCTTGATTTTGCAGGTATTCCTACGCGTTCCCTGGCCTACAGGGACTCTATTTCTAAGACCATGTCCTTCCCACGAAGGACACCTTCATTTATGCACGTTGATTGGCCTCTCGATGGCCATGAGACCTAGTGACTGTCATGAACGGTCACTCCACGCTTGCATCTACGCACTCCATAACCAGTAGGGAGTTTCCTTTTTTGTATTTTACAACTACGTGTCCTTCCCACGAGGGACATCTTTGTTTACGCACGTCAATTGGCCTCTCGATGGCCATGCGATCTAGTGACTATCTTGAACGGTCACCTCGTGCTTACATCTACACACTCCCTAGCCTGTAGGGATTCCATTTCTAGAATTGCGTCCTTCCCACGAAGAACACCTTTATTAGTGCACATTGATTGGCCTCTCGATGGCCATGAGATCCAGTGATTGTCTTGAACGGTCACCCCGTGCTTACTCCTACGTACTCCCTAGCCTGTAGGGATTTTCTTTTACATCCATGTGTTTTCACAACGACGCGTTCTTCCCCGAAGGACAACTTCATTAGCATGCGTTCGATTGGCCTCTCGATGGCTATAAGATCTAGTGACTGTCCTGAACGGTCACTCCATGCTTGTTCCCGCCACCCTCTAACTTGTAGGGTTTGGATTCCAATCTATACGTCTTTCATCCCTAGCCTGTAAGGATTTCACTTCATCCGATATCGTCCTTATATAGGTTGTGTTCCGCATAGAGAACCTTCCCACGAGGGACAACTTCATTGGTACATGTCGAACGACCTCTCGATGGCCATGAGACTTGGTGACTGTCTTGAACGGTCACCAGCCGCTACCTTCTGCATACTCCCTAATTTAAGGGATTTCCATTGGCGTGTCATAACATCTATCTTGCAAGGATTTCACGAGGGTCTAATGTCGCCTCTAAGGCTATTCCTAGGATTATACGTCGTGCGTCTGCATTGCATACACGAAGTTATATAAAAAAAAGAGTCTCTCGCATACTCGTGCATTTGCATTTTCATGCATTCATACATTTACATTCGCATCTTCGCCCGGATCCACACTTTCCGCGCTAGCTGATTTCCCGAGACTCACAAAGAAAGAGGATCATCAACTATAGAGAAATGAGGATAAAGTATTGAGAATGATCTCAGTCTTACTAAAAAAAGGGATGTCTTTCACCACGCCAGCTGCATGTCCATGCCTTGTCATAATAGGATTATAAATACAATAAGGTTGTCATCGAGCATGGATTAGTTCAACAAAGAAGTTCCCTCATAGATACACTCAAGATGTATCTAGTCATAAAGGGGTTCATCTTAGAACATATCAAACTTACAAGGACGCTCTACGATAACCTGGGGCAAGGATTAGTCCAACTGGGGCAATATCCTGAATAAAAATGCATAACTACGATGGAGGGAAGGCGACATGTGTTAACTCCACACCAAGGGGCAAAAGGGTCACGAGTTTCCTCTATCAATCTACAGACTCTGAAGGTTATGAATGGTGTGATACTATCCTTAGGAAAAGCAAAAGAGGTTTAGTCAAAGGAAACTCATGAAGTTCCGATACGACGAAAACCCACCGCTAATAATTCGTTCCCGACAGGTTTGATGTGCCCAAGGAAAATTCGAGGTTACCCTTACTTCTACATGTCCATGAACTAAGGAGTAAAACAAGGTCAACGGATTTACAAAGGAGATTACCCCTAGGATCAATAGGTTTTGCCACGCTCAGAATTTCAATCCCTACGATCGCTAAGTGTTACTCAAGATAAAAGTTGTACCTTCGGATTAGCAAATCTAATGGGATGACTACACAGGTTTTGGAATCGATTCACTCGCACACTTCTATTCTATTCTATTTCAAATTTAA
Source organism: Vicia villosa (assembly GCF_029867415.1). Taxonomy (NCBI): domain Eukaryota; kingdom Viridiplantae; phylum Streptophyta; class Magnoliopsida; order Fabales; family Fabaceae; genus Vicia; species Vicia villosa. The sequence continues at coordinate 38,089,109 of NC_081185.1, read as the reverse complement.
GGTTATTAACGAACTTAAGGGAGAATGAAGAATACAAATAACTAAATCTCGCTAGACGTATGCTTTCGAGGTAAGACCGAGCCGACGATGTACAGGCATTGTTTCAATCCCTAAACAGTGGAGATATAAGGATGTTAATCCCTCGTCACCCCCTCGAGCCAGGAGTTGGAGTTTGTTTCTACTTTTCAAAAAAACCTTGATTTCAACCAGGGGCAGGGTAGATTTCAATTAATTCAATGGCGTATTTTGGTTGTCAAGAGAATCAGTCGACCCAAGCAAGGATTCAAGCAAAGGTTCAAGCACATCTTCCTCGCGTTCATCCATGATTGAGGAAGCAAAGGAGGTAACATTCATAACATCTCCTTCCTCAATATATCATTCAAGATCGAGGAAGTATCAAAGTCGAAGCTTGCAAATCAACATGGCAGTCACAACATTCAATATCCGAGGATCAAATCTCAAAAGGAGCCTTCAAAAGAAAAACGCCCGTTAAGTCAAAACGAAAAATTTTAGGAAAGAAAAACAAAAATGACTTAGGCAAAAATTAGGGCATCCCGATGGATCAAACTCAAAGGAGTTGGTTCATGCAAAAATAAGGGATAAAAACAAAGGCGAAATACAAAGGATAATCTTGTGACTGCTAAACCATGAAAGCTTCACATCAATGCTTGGATCTTCACAACATTTTTCATCGGTGCTTGGATCTCTACTAAGGCTTCTGCTTAATGTCAAAACTGAAACGTTTCTCTTACAAACAAAGCACATTCATTGGATTAGGCGAATTTTTAGAATTTGGAGAACATCAAGGAGAAGGGGGTGGGGTAAATAAACTTTGAGCCTTATATCCATTGTTTCTTAAAACATGAACCAGGCCAAGTTACAACATTTAAAAGTCCTAATTGAGGCAAGGTTAACTACGAAAACATATTAAGCATGATTTGTTATACTGACTCCTAAAAGTTTGTTAAAACTATTCCAACCATTGCGCTTCTTCAATCATTCATTTCTAAATCATCCAGTCCTAATTCATAACGGACTTTTATTTCAAAACTTGCATACACATTGTGTTATACCCCAAAATTTGCCCGCATCTTTTTTCTGAAAGAAGGCAACAGACTTCTGTCTAAAAATTGGGAGTTTTATATAATCTTGGATTTTATTTCACAAATATCCTGATTTTATGAATACTCAGTTTTTAGAATTTTTCTTATACGGTATTTTGGTTCGCTGTTGAATTTATTCTTACACAAACGCCAAGTACTGTTTATTACTTCACACATGCTGTTTATTTGAGATTTATTTGCAGATAAATAGTACTGACGCAATTGGTACAAAATTAAATTTTGCAGGCGCAGAGTCCGAGGATTCAGACTGTACTGGTAACGATTAAATTATTATTAGTTTTGTTTCCCCACTAATTTTTGTACTATATTATTATTTTCAAAATCTCTTCCTTTCTTTTCAAATCTCTTTCTTTCAAATCAAATCCTAACTTTATTCCATACATCTCTCTTTTCAAACCCTACCATACACTTTCTTTCAAATCCTACTACCACTCAAATTTTCCTTTTTTGTACGGAATCACTTCATTCCCCAACGTCTCTATCTTTCTTTTCACTCTATAAATACCTCTCATTTTTTCCATAAATTCTCACATCAAATTTCAACTCATTTCTCAAATTTCTACCTCATAATTATTTTCTCTTCTTCCCCGGCAAAAATGGAAAAATGGATGGATACGTGTTTTCTTATGATCATCACTGTTTTGGTGGTGATCATGTCCTTTTTCTGTTGCATAGTCCTGAAAAATGCGGACCTGGGTTGCTTACACTTCCGTTCATTTATATGTTGTTATTTATAGCATGGGTTGTTAATCGTCATTTTTAAAGTTTGTCGTATCTTTCGCTTTCAAATAATGTACTGTTTATTTTATTTGTCGTACTGTTCATTATATTATGTAATATTTGTACTGTCAGTATTAAATGTCGTACTATCTGTCGTACTGTCGTTTAATTATCAAGATAATATTATGTGTGTTTTCTGCTAGTTAAATATTTATTTTTCTGTGCATTAAATATTTTTCAAGGTTATTATCGGTAATTTCGTTCGCGCACAGTATATTCTATTTATTTATTATGTTTGTGTTTTTTTAACAAATCAGGTAAATAAATTTTCACCATTAACACAACAAAAAAACAAAAAGAAAAATTAACTTTAACTGTTGAATTTTCACTTTAACTGTTACGTTAATGCCCGGACAGCCAGTTGACAGTCAAACCCGCTGACAGCACGATTCTCCGTGTTTTGTACCATCAATCAAATCAATATTTTGCATTTCAAAATTCCAAGATTTTTGTTCTAGAGGTCTTCTGATAACCACATGATCAGCAGAGACTCGACACTGCACAAAAATCAGGTACGCTTAATTGTCTCCTACACGAACAGTCCCTAACTAGGGTTTTTGTTTTTTTTCAGGAGAACAAGTTTTTTGAGACCTCAAATGGATTTCATGGACCTCCATATGTCTCAAAGTACCACCAGACAAATTTTCAAACTTCAATTCACTCAGACGCACAGTCAGCAGCTCAAACAGTCAACAGACGACCAGTTTGACCGAAAAGTCAACAGACAGTCAAAAATGAAATTTTTGTCAACATCCATATTTTGTCAAAAGATTCATCATTTGATCAATGGTTGATCATAATTCATCAAGAAAAGATCAGAAATCAACAAAACCCTAAGTTTCAAAATTAGGGTTTTCTCCTAAAAAGTCAACTGAACTTTGACCGGCCATAACTCTCTCCTCGTTCATTCAAAAAATTCTAACCAAAGCTTGTTTTGAAGGAAATTCAATTGTCTTTCAAATGCAATTGATCCCATGGTCATTGGATTCACCATTTGAAAAATATGAGCTCAGACATTACAGGTCATTTTCGAAGTCAACAAAAAGTGGTTTTTTGTCAAAGGCCATAACATCAAGATAACTTCTCCAAATGAAAAAAAGTTTCCAAAGTAGCTTGTAGAGGACATCTTTAGGTTTCTAAAAAGTACAAGAACTCCTTCATATGATCAAAATTGAGGGATTTATGCCTTGTTGAAGTTGGCTATTTTTTGGGAAAATGCATGAAATCAACATTGATCAAAAATGTTTTTTTTTCCAAAAGAGGCCAAGTTTTCATGATCCAAACATGATTCTAATGATGCTAAGGGCCTCCCACGACCAACCTAAGGCCCATAACATTTTTATTTCTTTTTTAGTTTAATTTTATTACATATAAAGTTAAATTAAAAAAGAAATGGTGTGAGATAATGATACAATGCTTTGTTCTTAAGCAAAAGCCATCAAAATTGATTCAACTCTGTAGCATAGAAGTACATGGCAGGCCTAGAGCAAGAGGGATGAAGAAATTCAAAGCCATGGCCAAAGAATTCAAAGATTTTTATATTAAAAAATCAAAAGTTCAAAAAGCAATCAATGCTTGATAGCTTAAGTTTGCAGCACTTCCATTGCTTATAAATGAAGTAGAATGCTTCATCAACAACACACACGAAAATCCACCAAAGATATAGCCAAGAAACTCACAAAAACTTCAAAAGTATCACATATTTTCAACTTTTTCGTTTTCATTGTATAAGCTCATATCAATCCAAAATAATCACCTCAATCTCCTCCTGGGCTAATATAGAGTAGGTTCAGACCAATGGCCATGATTATTTGTACTTAGAACATGCATAATAATATCTCCATATTCTATTAAATTTTTGATTTTTGATATCTCATGCTATAATCCTTTTCAATGTAATATAATGATTTCCATGAGTTCCTAACATGAATTAGAGAAGATCCAACGTAACACATGTGAGCTTTAAGCCTTATAACATCATGTGCCATTTTTGAAGTTCTAAGCTTCAATCTTTTCGTTTTGGTACTTACACGCGTTTTTAGCCAAAACTAACGCCACCATCGTGTTCAGGAGGTCATTTTAAGTCGACCTGGGTGCCCCTTGTTTTTGTTCATGGCCATTTTTGTAGGTTTTCAAAAGCATGGAAATCTGAAGGAAAATTCGAAGGAAATTCCGCAGGTAAGTCTGCAGCTAATTCCGCAGGTAAAAGGAAGAAGATGATGAATAGTAGCTTTGAATCTTTGAACAGCACGCGTGGCAGCTTCCCTCCTTCTCATTCGCCCATGCATGACGTGTGGGTCCCAGCTTGGACTTTGAATGACTGACTGACTGCATGCTTTGATTTCCATGTGCCTATGATGTAACCTCATCTCACAACCCTTGGATCCTCTCAGCTTTCCATCCAACGCTCTCAGCCTTGCAGACCCACCATGGACACTCAATCCTCTACCACACAGGATCCAACGCCATTTATTTTCATTTTTATTTTCTTATTAATTTAGTTTTCTTTATAAAATTGTTTAAAAATAGTTTTAAAAATCAGAAAATTATATTAATTTCACTTTTAGGTTAAAAAAATGTTTAATTATTTTATGATTAAAAAATATTTTATTTTTTTTCATGATTAATTTATTTTGCTAATTAATTAGTATTTATGTAAATATTTACTTTTTAATTATTTCAACCTATCAAAAAATCAGAAAAAAATATTTTCTTTTTATTTAATCCAGTTTATATATTATAGACTAATTTTGTATATATTTAGAATATTTTTCTCTTTAAGTTTTAATTATTTGTATAATTATTTGCATAATTATATATTAATTAATTTAATAAATTTCCAAAACAACTTCAAAAATCCAAAAAAAAAATAGTTTTATTTTAAAATTAATTAACAAGCAATATGAACATATTTTAGACTTAATTTTTAGGTTTAAATTTTATTTCTAATTCTTAGTTTTTTTAATTAAATTAATTATGCATTAATTTTGATTAAAATCAATCATCCAAAAATCCAAAAATACTCCCTTTATCTTATTGCAATTTAAATTCATAGATAAGTGTATAGGTTGTCAAAATCATGTAAATAGCGTAGTTTACATTTCCCGCACAATCGATGTAATAGCGTAGATTTACTTTCCGCATTTTACATTCCCGCACTTTAATTTCTGTACATATAAAACTGCGTGTATGTCAAAAGAATAAAACTGAAGCGTTAGGTCACTAATTTCAAAGACAAAAATATCTGAATCAGAACACAATCACACTTGCACCTCTTAGGGTAATCCCTCTGTTACTCTTTTCAAAATCAATTCTACTGTTTCAAATACAATTCAAATAATTTCTTTCTGTATCCAGTCAAAGAAAATTTTCTAAAAGAAAATAGGAAAGGACCTTATAAATTTAGGGTAGATCTCCTATTTGCTTGCTCAAATCAAAACAACAAATGTTTCACATATCACTGTTTTTCAAAACAAAACTTTCAAAAAAGACAACATTTTGTATATATCCAAACAAGGATCATTACGAAGTTAAAGATCTTTTTTTTCAAAACATCTTTCGAAAGATAAAACACTTTGTATACATCCGCACAAGGATCATTACAAAGTTAATTCACAAAGGTATTTTAAAACCACATACAAGCATTTCAAAGCAAGACAAATGATTCAAACAAGTGAGCTAAACAATTAAGAGCCCATGGATAACCATGGATATAAAGGGGGGCTAATACCTTCCCTTTGTATAACCTACCCCCGAACCCAAAATCTCTTAAAGGTCTTTTTCTGTTTCTTTTATAAACCTTTCCTTAATTGGATAATATAAAAGTCGGTGGCGACTCCCTGATTTTCAAAACTCATAAAATAAAAGAAGAGTCAGTTCGTATCTCACGAGAAAAAACCGAGGACGACACATTGCATTGGAGTTACCTCTCAAATGGTACAACGTCATCTGCGGGTATACACTTAGCATCGAGGAGATCTCGAAATGGGTTAATCAAAGGCGATCCTTTCTAATAAAGACTCTGGAATGGGGGGAACCACGTCTAGGGGGTTCTCCTAAACAGGGGCAAAATTTCAAGGGTTACAGGGGCATACAAGCGAAAATCCTATTAACAGGGGACATTCTTCCTAAGGTTCAATCGACCTGGGTCACATCTCGAATCAATAACGGCACCAGGGGCATGTCAAACATGGGAAGAATTCAAATTCAAAAGGATAGAACACCATGGATAGCCCTCCATATCCTGGAGATCAAGGGCATACTCTTCAATCTAAATGTCGAAGTATATGACAAGGTTATTTCTCGGGGAACTTCCCTCAGGGCTTGGAAATCATAGGCATCTTTTTCCACTAAACATTGGGGCATTGGATATCAAATCCATAAGGTAAACAACTCAAAGGGTTAAAAGCGTGGAGAACCTCAAAAGGTTAAAGGCATGGAGTATTTCAAAGAGTCAAACTGGGGCAAGGCGCATAACAAAAGGAAAAGGCGTTCTCACACTTTACAACCTCGAACACATCTTCCTCCTAACTACGATCTTCAAAATTCAAAAGGAGATATTGGGAAGTCGGGCTAGCATCAAACAAACATACAACTCCAGCAAGCTATATACGCTTTGGTTGTCAACAACCTATCATTAGAGCATCATGCAAATATACATAAGTCATGCATTACATACATTGGTCAACACATTACACCATACCTTTTTAGGAAGTCTTCTTTAAGCCAAATCTCACGATCCTTTCTAGGAACCTTTTCAGGTAGTCTTCTCTAAGACAAATCGCACGATCCTTTCTAGGAATCTTCTCAGGTGGTCTTCTTTAAGACAAATTTCTATCTTTGCTAAGAACCTTTTTAGGTAGTCCTTCTTAAAGACATCTTTCAGCCTTTTCAGGTAGACGTCTTTAAAGACATTCCTCATTCGTTGTTGAGAACCTTTTCAGATAGTCTTCTTTAAGACAAATATTCATATCCATTCCGGAAACCTTTTTAGGTAGTCTTATAGAAGACATTACTTCGTTCCATTCGTTACATCAGCCAACATATACATAAGCATAAGCATTATCCACATACATAAACATTACCAAGCCAGCATAAGCATAGTCATGGTATAGGTGCAAGCATGGATTAAACAAATTCAATGGGTTTAAGGGGATAAAATCTCGGGATTACATCAGCATACATACATACGCATTAGCATATGCATAACATCTAATGCATTCACATACTACAAAAGCCCAATTTCCAACCCTCGTGTTGTGATTGATTTGCTTTCCGACCCACGTGTCGTGAGTGTCCAACCCTCGTGTTGTGATAGATTTGTTTTCTGACCCACATGTCGTGAGTGTCCAACCCTCGTGTTGTGATAGGTGTGTTTTCCGACCCGCGTGTCGTGAATTTCCAACCCTCGTGTTGTGATAGGTGTTTTCCGACCCTCGAGTCGTGAGTTTCCAACCCTCGTGTTGCGATAGGATACCATCAAGGATTTTATACAGATAAACTTGCTAGCTATATAGCAAGTGAATCTTTTTCATGCAGGTAAGTTTGCTAAAACTATAACAAATGATTCATCTTATGCAGGTACACTTGTCAGAACCATGGCAGGTAATTCCTTTGATACAGGTAAGTTTGCTAGAACTATAGCAAATAATCCCTAATGGTGCAGGTAGGCTTGTCCGATCAAGGGCAAGTGACTCCTAATGGTGCAGGTGAACTCATCCGAACCAGGGCAAGTGATCCAAATGGTGTAGGTGAAATTTGTCCGAACCAGGGCAAATGATCCAAATGGTGTAGGCGAAATTTGTCCGAACCAGGGCAAATGATCCAAATGGTGCAGGTGAAATTTGTCCGAACCAGGACAAATGATCCAAATGGTGCAGGTGAAATTTGTCCGAACCAGGGCAAATGATCCAAATGGTGCAGGTGAAATTTGTCCGAACCAGGGCAAATGATCCAAATGGTGTAGGTGAAATTTGTCCGAACCATGGCAAATGATCCAAAAGGTGTAGGAGAAATTTTTCCGAACCAGGGCAAATGATCCAAATGGTGTAGGTGTGTAATACGGTGAATTGACTTTTTTTATCGAAATGTTGCGGTTAAGCAAGAGTCGCCACCGACTTTTATTTTATCCAAATATTCAGAAAGGCTAAAAGAAACAGAAAAAAACCTTTTTAAAAGAAAACGGGTTCGGGGGGTAATTTATGCAAAGGGAAGGTGTAAGGCACCCTTTGCATCCATGGTTTTCCATGGGCTCTTAATTGCTTTGCTCGTTTTTGAAAAGAAATGTAGAAGAAAAGAATATGGACTTTAGCTCGTAAATGAGCGTAGCCATTTTGAAGGTTTATGAGAAAGAATATGAAAAAGAGTTTTAGCTAGAGCAAGGCAAAGCAATTAGGGGCAATTACCTTAGTAATGTAGAAAACAGTTCTTTTAGCCTTTTAGGATGAAAGGGTCTATCCATGCCAGAAGAGGGCAGGAAGCCTTTCATTTGGAGGTTGAAGGGTCATCGAGAGTTCGTTCGCCATAAGACTGTCCCATGCCATAGAGAGGCAGGTAGTCTAAGGGAAGAACCAGAATAGCCTTTCGTAGGCAGCCAGAGGATACCTCGGCCTTTTCGTAGGCAACTTTCGAGGGTCGAGGTCATATTGGTGTATCGAAGGCAGCATCATCTAGGGACTTTATGACCTTTGTATTTACCGAGGCAACATGGCTGAGGTATCCTCGTATTCGAGGGACAATGGCTATTCTGCAAAAAAACACAAGGCAACAGGCAACAAGGCAACAGGCAGCAAAGAGGTTACCCCAAAAGTGTGCGTGTGTGCACCAATCACGTGATTTGATTCAGAAATTTATCTTATAAATAATTATTCTAAGTTAATTACAGGCTTGCACTCCCTAGAATTACTAACCACAACAATTAATATTAACAATTAAAATAATAAAGGGGAAAGGGAAAATGAAACCAGCGGGATAATAATGCTATAGGTCTAACACCAGTAATAATTAAGATCAGGGTTTAGGGTTACCGACTATTCGAAACTTTGGCAATTGGCAAACCCTGAAAAGGTGGGAAAAATAGAAAACAGGATATATGTGAGTGCATTATCAGTTCAGCCATAAATATGGTTAACCTTAATCAATAAAAGTAAAAATACAAGAAAAAGGGAAAATAGCACTTAGCTTCGATCGATGAAGGTAGATGGGCAAAGGTTTGCCTCGAGCATTAAGCATTGACCCTGATCATTAGAGGGTTGGCAAAAGAATAAAAGGAAAAAGTAAGTGTAGGAGGAGTTCCATTGACAAGGTAATTAAACCCTAATAAAATAAAATAAAAGGTAAATAAATATTTAAATAAGAGAGGTTAGAACTTAGCTTTCCATTTGACGTGGCGCATAGTCAGAAGGTATTTGAAAAATCAACCCTGAAAAGGATACAATATTTTTAGTGTAGGGGAAGTCCTCGTAAACCCTGGTTCGGGCGTAAGTTAACCATGGTTAATAGAATAAATAAGATCAATTTAATTAACTATTGGTTTACAACCTAATTAATTAAATCGGTGAAAACAGGGTTTTGATTAAATACCCTAAACCTAAAAGTTAATTACAATTAATTAAATAATTTAAGCAAATTAAATTAATCAACTAATTATTTAAATCAAATAAGTATTATTAATAATTACACTATATTAATTATTTAATTATAAAATAGATATTGAAAAATAAGATAGTTGATTAAAGGGAATAAACAAATTTATATTTTAAAAAGAAAATAATAAAAAGAGGTTTATAATTGAAAAGAAAATAAAGAATGGAAATAATTAGAATAAAAGAAAGAGGAGACTTAGCGCAGCAATCTGGTGTGGTGCACTTGAGGAGTCTATGGTGGACTGGTTGCTTGAAACACGTTGGATCTTAAGCAAGGGAGATCATGTGACAAGGATTGGGAGTGTATGGTGGTCTTCCCTGGTTGGAGCATACGTAATTTTGCAGTTTGCAACCTTTTTTAAAAAATGATGCTGAGGCCAAGGGTCGAACCCACGCCTCTGGGGACAAGGAGACTAAATGCATACGTTCCTCCATCAGGCCATTCATTCTTCGCTGTTTACAGCACCGCTTAATGATAATATATATAAAAAATCAGAATATTAAAACAGACTCACAGAAATCGCGCCATAACTTCATCTTCTTCGTTTTGAATCTCGTATCCCGTTTAGCTACGAAATAGCTCTGGGCCTGCTACGATTTTCAATAGTAGCGAAACCTGCACATATCACAACTCCACCAATACGCATGGTAAACACAAACAATGACCATGGTTCGCCTTAAAATAGAATCCTGAGTACGATGGAATCGTTCTTTCAGCCTAATTTTGCCTATTATGAAAGCCCCTAAACTTTAGGTCACGAACCCTAGCTATGGCAGGTTCTTGGTTTCGTCATAAAAACCTAATTAAAGTGCCCAGATCGCATGAACATATGATGATAATCACGAATATACATTCAAAACTTGTTAAACAGGCACGCATATATGAATTCGATGCAAAAGAAATTTAAGACAAACCAAAGGTATGGGAGAGTGATTCCTACGCTGCAACCTTGGAAGATGATTGAGGAGGCTTCAATGATATCCCAAGGAGGTATTTAAACTCTCCAAATGCCTTGAATCGAGCTTTCTCCTTGAAAACGACTCTGACTTGGTTTTGAGTTTTTAAGAGTTGGTTAGAGTTCCTCTGGCTGCAGAATCTGTCTCTGATCATTAGGGTTCAGTGTATATATATGGTAGACGACTTTTAGGTTGAAAATATGAATCCAATTTCTTTGAATCATGGAATTGATATTTGATTAAAGATTGATTTCCAATTTTTCTAAATTTGGCCTAAATTTGATTTAATCATTCTAATTCTAGTTTGCACGAATTTGGAATGATTGTGGGGTGTAATTGATGATTGAAATTAGTTGATAATCAAAATTAAATCAAATCTCTCCATAATTTCTTTAAATCTTTGATTTTCATCAAATTTTTTTAATGAATAAAATTCACTTAAAAATCAAATAATAATCAAAATTTCGTGGCATTCAGATTTGGTCTTCTAAATAACTTGGGAAGCAAGATTGGGCCATAAAAACTTGGGCCTCTTTGTGAAAAAATTCAATTTGAATCTTTTTTCTTCACATTTTTCCCTCCAAAATAGTCCGACTTTGACAAGGCCTATCTCTCTCAATTTTTGAGGTATGGAAGTGTTCTAGGACTTTTTAGAAACCTTAAAGAGTCCTCTAACCAGTGTCTTTGGTCTCACATCAAAATGATTTTCCATGCTCCTTGTGTGTCCTTTTGAAAAAAGTGACTTTTTGTTGACTTTTGAAAAGGACCTATAATGTTTTGGTCCATATATCTCAATTGGAGCATTTTTAGACTTGGCATGTGAGAGTCAAAGTTGTAGAGAATCAAATTTCCTTCAAGATGATCTTTGGATGGAAAATTTCTGATGTTCCATGTGAAAGTTATGGCAGGTCAAAGTTTAGTTGACTTTCTCCTATGAAAACCCTAATTTAGAAACTCTTTGAATTGTTGATTTTTGATCTTTTCTTGATGAACCATGATCAATAATTGATCAAATGGTGAATGATACTTCAATATTAGGATCTTTGACAAAAAATCAGGAATTTGACTTTACTTTGCCCACAATTGACTTTTAGGTCAACCCAGTCGACTGTTGACTTTCTGAACATTTGAATGATCAATCCTTTAAGCTGAGACTTGATACTTGTCATAGAGGTAATGTGAGATACTTTGAGCCATGTGGGATGCCTTGGAGCTATTAATTCACTGATTTTCCCTTAGAACAACAAAACCCTAATTTCTGAGCCTTTTTTAAGAGAGTGTGTCTTGGAACTTTGCATCTTGATTTGAACTTAAGTAAGAGAAATAGTATGGGAAAATTTTGGGGTATGGCAGCTGCCCCTGTTCAATTATCTTAAACCTGAAGATGTAGAGTGGTTTGTATGCCAGTCGGTATCTGAAGGTGGAAGATGATTGAACACTAGAATACCAAGAAATTTGCCCTAGCTGAAGTTGGGACTTTGGTCGGAGATGGGCTTGAAGATGCCATCGAGCTTGATAGAATTGAGAACCAGAATACGTCGTACATTAGATCATTTCTGGAGGATAGATTGAGTCATGCGTTAGTCTGAATTTAGTTTGCATCAGCAGATGATGTCTGGAAAACCGTGCGTTAGGCTCGAAGGGTGAGTCGTGCGTTAGACTATATCCCATTTGCATCCGTAGATGTCTGGAAAACCGCGTGTTAGGTTGAATCTGAGCTTAGTATGTTGAGAAATGTTTGTTGGAGATTGATCGTGTCAGCACCGTTCATAGTAACTGAATTAGACTTGGGAAGGGTGATTATTTCCGAACTATCTCTGGAGAATACCCGGAACTAAGTATCAGAATTAAATCTTTGTCTTGATTATTTCTGAACTATCTCTGGAGAATACCCGGAACTAAGTATCAGAATTAAATCTTCGTTTTGATTATCTCTGAACTATCTCTGGGGAATACCCGAAACTAAGTATCAGAATTAAATCTTCGTCTTGATTATCTCTGAACTATCTCCGAGGAATACCCGAAACTAAGTATCAGAATTAAATCTCTGTATTGATTATTTCTGAGCTATCTTTGGAAGAAATCCAAAATTAAGTATTAGAATTAAATCTTCGTCTTGATTATTTCTGAGCTATCTTTGGAAAAAACCCAAAATTAAGTATCAGAATTAAATCTCTGTCTTGATTATTTCTGAGCTATCTTTGGAAGAAATCCAAAATTAAGTATCAGAATTAAATCTTCGTCTTGATTATTTCTGATCTATCTTTGGAAAAAACCCAAAATTAAGTATCAGAATTAAATCTCTGTCTTGATTGTCAGGATTAAATCGTTGACTTGATTATATCTGCACTATATCTAGAAGATGTATAAGTAGACTGCAAAAGAAACATTAGTTTTATGCAATGTCGTGATGCATGCATTGTAATTTTTTTGAAATGAATGAGAGTGTTATGCATATGTCATGAGACGTATGTATATTATGAATTAACTATGATATATGATGTATGAACATGAGTTATGCTATTTTGAAGTATCTTGATTGAGAAAATAAATCTCTAGGTCGTTGCGACTCTGATGCCTGATTTTGTTTTGAAGATACACAGCTGGGGATTTATGATTTTTGCTTGGGGATGATCAGTAACTTGATATACCCTGACTGGGGATTAGAGATATTAACAAACCATGTTTGGAGCAGAGAAGCAGGTCGGGGAACAGACGATGTCAAAGATGTGAACTCTGTTGAGGAGCTATGTCTTTGTCGGGACGAGAGCATTTGAAGATATCTTCTTGAGGATTGCTCTGTGGGGATATGATCTTGTGAAGTCAAGAAGGCATGGATTCCCTGAACATTGCCCCCAGTATTATAGTAACTACCATTCCTGGATTCGTATTGATTGGAAAACACTAATAAATATTGATCGAAGCGTTGAACATGCCTTGTGTACTTTGCCCCCAGCTAGTAGGAACTTGAAGAGATTCACCTCGCGAGGACTTTATGAAGTGTATGTTGTAAGTGACATGCCCCTAGTAATCGTACACTTAGGATGATGCCCCTGACTGTTTGGCTTTTTGAGAGATTCTTGGAATCTTGACTTGATTGCCCCAGATTGATTTGGAAGAACGTGTCATGCCCCTTGTATACGTAGGAGACATTGCTTCTTGGAGTAATATTGTCTGTCGGGATAACTTTCAGTCATTAGTTGTACCCTGTGCAAATTCTTTCTGTTGCTAACATTTGAAATTATGTAGCAGAATTTGTTTAATAATGAATTCATGAGATGCAATGCATACGTTTGTCTTGAGTTTTTGAAAAACATTAAAACAAGAGATGTAAAAGCGTGATATTTGTAAAACATGCTATTTGTAACAATGTGATGTTTGTAAAAACAGGATATCAACTTAACATTTGTAGTAAACCTTAAGGAGTCGGGATACCCTTTTGGTGCCAGTATGCTTTCGAACTAACCATGCTTCAATTAGGACTTTCAAGGGTTGTAACGTGGCTTGGTTCACGGTTTATGAAACAAAGGATAAAGGCTCAAAATTTGATTTTACCCACCGCTCTTCGTGATGATCTTCAGTCCTAAACTCAGTTAATTCAACTTATGCATTCAGGTTCCAAGAGACTTTTGGGTTTGCACCTTTGATAATGATGATGGTTCACAAACAAAGAGAATTTTTTGAGATGGCAGTCACTTCTTCCTTTTGGTAGTCACAATATTGTGTTGTTCAGGAATTTATTGACTTCTCTGTTTTCATCTTTTTGATATCCCTAACTTTTGCCTGAACTGTTTATTTTTGAGCTTACAGTCAGCGGGATGCCTTGATTTTTGCCTGAGTCATCTTTTGATTTTTGACTTAGCAGGCTTTTCCTTGTATATATGTTTTTCATTTTTTTCTTTTTGAAAGATATTGACTGCCTTGCTTAATGATTGATGAACCATCGTTGGCTTTTGATTGACATCTCCAACACTTCTTTGATGTGTGCGGATGAACGCTTATGATTGAAACCTTTGTTGAAAGGTGTACTGAATGATTCTCTTAAAATGGGATGCACAGCCAAATTAACTGAGAACTACCCTGCCCTAGGTTATGATCAAGGGTTTTAATTAGTACAAGAAAGAAACTTCTACTTCTTAGGCTCAAAGGGGTTGATGAGGGATTAACATCCTTATATCTCCACTGTTTAGGAATTGAAACAATGCCTGTACATCGTCAGCATAGTCCGTTCGAAAGCATACTGTATGAGGTTGCGGTATCGTTTTCGTCATCCTCCCTTAAAAGGCTTACAACTTAGCAGGAGTTGAATATCACAAAACACATGCAAAGTAAAAAAATGAGTGATAGCGAAATAATTTATTCAAGACAAACATATGCAATGCACTGATGATGATTATTAAAACAGATAATGTCTATCATGAGTCAAATGTTTAAACAAACAGAAAAGAAACTCGCAAATGAAAGTAGATCTAATGATCCAAAAGTTCATCCGTCTAGACGTCAATCAGTCTTGTCATGACTAGGCATAGGAGCAGTGATCACCATAGGAGTTTTCAGGAAGGTTGAATTTGATTTCCCCGTCATCGATCAGATCTTGAATCTTATTCTTCAATGTTCGACAATTGTTTGTGTAATGTCCAGGACTGTTGGAATGGTACGCGCACTTCGCATTGAGTTTATAGCTAGGAGTGGAGGTGTTAGGATTCTTAGGAGGGTCCCTCAGAGTAATAAATTCGATCTTCAACAGATGTTGTAATGCTTGAGCCAATGTCATTTTAATTTTGGTGAATTAACGCTTAGGTGCATCTGGCTTGCGTCGTTGTTGTGGAGCTGGTGTAGAGATCAGAACTGCCCAACAGATTGGTTGCGTTCATTACGGCCTTTCTGGTTGTGCACAACATCAGCTATATGAGGTTCCTCAGGTGAAATGAAATCAATGATCTTGTCATCGATTAAGTCTTGAATCTTATGCTTCAATGGTCCATAATCCTTAGTTTCATGACCAAGATTGTTCGAACAATAAGCACATCTCGCATTGTAATTGTACCCAGGAATAGGAATGTCTTCAATTCTTCTTGCCCCTTGGCTGAGTTCAGAATCAAAGTTTGGGATCAGATGTTCTGAGCCTGAAGGTGTTTGACTGATTGCTCGAAATCCATTTGTGCTGAAGTAAACAGCAAGAGAGGATGAGATACCTGTTGTGAGAACCTGTTATGCGATGTTGTGAATGCAAATGCAATGCTTTCAAGGTTCTTTAGGAATTTAGTTAGCAACATTAGAGATTTGGTCAGTCACAACTTCGTCTGAAGAGCCTTGGCTTTCGTTTTAAGCGTCATTCTTTAAGAATCAAGCTCACCATATCGAGTGGGTCATCGCCTCTGATTCGGGATACTTTTGAATTTTGAAAGTATATGGCTAGAGGAAAATAAATCCCCTTGCCCCTTGATAGGTGCTGAGCCTTTGAATTGGGAGGTATGTGGCCAGAGGAAAATAAATCCTCTTGCCCCTTGATTAGGACATCAACCTTTGATAGAGGTACCTGAAATTATGCGCCCTAAATCCCTAAGATCCTTGGAAGGGTTAGTTAAGTCATGTTATGCTTATGATGTCATGATGTCATGCACATGTAATGCATTAAGTAAAACATAAGGTAATAAGGACGAAATGTCCTACAAGCAAAACCTGCAAGGAAATCAAAGGGTTGAATAACAAACAAATCACACAAGAGTCCTAAGTTTAAAGGCTTGCATGAAGTATGACCAGGTAACTACCCTTCCCAAAGGTACTTCTATGGATAAAGAGATTTCAGCAACGGGTTCTACCAGTGACCCAGAATTGTCAGCCCCTTCTAAAGCACCCTCGAACATGGTACATGCATACCACGCAATGATACTTTAGGAAGAGACCTATCTGAGCTGTAGTATCGGGTCGCGACCATAACTTGGCATGCACCAAGAATAGCCCTCCCACTACGTTCCTAAAAGTTAAGATGGGTTAAAGGTGACTAAAGGTCCTTGAGCTCCGACGCACCCAAAGATACATGCATAAACCTCTCTCATGCAAAAGAGGTACACAATAACCAGTGGAGGCCTAACTCAAGTGCGAACTTCATATTGACCAATCCCAAGCATGCACAAGGGAGGTCTCCATGACTATGCCGCTCCTAACTTAAGTGTACTTGAATCCGGGTGTAGGATTCGTCCTTCATTTATTTCCCAAAACAACCCTGAAAAATAAAACAAGCAAAGCAAACAATAGAAAACAATTAAAGTGTTCCTAAACTTTTAAGGTAACCCCTCTTTTATTCGAAAATCCCCAGCAGAGTCGCCAGTTCTGTAATACGATGAACTGACTTTTTTTATCGAAATGTTGCGGTTAAGCAAGAGTCGCCACCGACTTTTATTTTATCCAAATATTCAGAAAGGCTAAAAGAAACAGAAAAAAACCTTTTTAAAAGAAAGCGGGTTCTGGGGGTAATTTATGCAAAGGGAAGGTGTAAGGCACCCTTTGCATCCATGGTTTTCCATGGGCTCTTAATTGCTTTGCTCGTTTTTGAAAAGAAATGTAGAAGAAAAGAATATGGACTTTAGCTCGTAAATGAGCGTAGCCATTTTGAAGGTTTATGAGAAAGAATATGAAAAAGAGTTTTAGCCAGAGTAAGGCAAAGCAATTAGGGGCAATCACCTTAGTAATGTAGAAAACAGTTCTTTTAGCCTTTCAGGATGAAAGGGTCTATCCATGCCATAAGAGGGCAGGAAGCCTTTCATTTGGAGGTTGAAGGGTCATCAAGAGTTCGTTCGCCATAAGACTGTCCCATGACATAGAGAGGCAGGTAGCCTAAGGGAAGAACCATAATAGCCTTTCGTAGGCAGCCAGAGGATACCTCAGCCTTTTCGTAGGCAACTTCCGAGGGTCGAGGTCATATTGGTGTATCGAAGGCAGCATCATTTAGGGACTTTATGACCTTTGTATTTACCGAGGCAACATGGCTGAGGTATCCTCGTATTCGAGGGACAATGGCTATTCTGCAAAAAAACACAAGGCAACAGGCAACAAGGCAACAGGCAGCAAAGAGGTTGCCCCAAAAGTGTGCGTGTGTGCACCAATCACGTGATTTGATTCAGAAATTTATCTTATAATTAATTATTCTAAGTTAATTACAGGCTTGCACTCCCTAGAATTACTAACCACAGCAATTAATATTAACAATTAAAATAATAACGGGGAAAGGGAAAATGAAACCAGCGGGGGAAAGGGAAAATGAAACCAGCGGGATAATAATGCTATAGGTCTAACACCAGTAATAATTAAGATCAGGGTTTAGGGTTACCGACTATTCGAAACTTTGGCAATTGGCAAACCCTGAAAAGGTGGGAAAAATAGAAAACAGGATATATGTGAGTGCATTATCAGTTCAGCCATAAATATGGTTAACCTTAATCAATAAAAGTAAAAATACAAGAAAAAGGGAAAAGAGCACTTAGCTTCGATTGATGAAGGTTGATGGGCAAAGGTTTGCCTCGAGCATTAAGCATTGACCCTGATCATTAGAGGGTTGGCAAAAGAATAAAAGGAAAAAGTAAGTGTAGGAGGAGTTCCATTGACAAGGGAATTAAACCCTAATAAAATAAAATAAAAGGTAAATAAATATTTAAATAAGAGAGGTTAGAACTTAGCTTTGCATTTGACATGGCGCGTAGTCGGAAGGTATTTGAAAAATCAACCCTGAAAAGGACACAATATTTTTAGTGTAGGGGAAGTCCTCGTAAACCCTGATTCGGGCGTAAGTTAACCATGGTTAATAGAATAAATAAGATCAATTTAATTAACTATTGGTTTACAACCTAATTAATTAAATCGGTGAAAATAGGGTTTTGATTAAATACCCTAAACCTAAAAGTTAATTACAATTAATTAAATAATTTAAGCAAATTAAATTAATTAACTAATTATTTAAATCAAATAAGTATTATTAATAATTACACTATATTAATTATTTAATTATAAAATAGATATTTAAAAATAAGATAGTTGATTAAAGGGAATAAACAAATTTATATTTTAAAAAGAAAATAATAAAAAGAGGTTTATAATTGAAAAGAAAATAAAGAATGGAAATAATTAGAATAAAAGAAAGAGGAGACTTAGCGCAGCAATCTGGTGTGGTGCACTTGAGGAGTCTATGGTGGACTGGCTGCTTGAAACGCGTTGGATCTTAAGCAAGGGAGATCGTGTGACAAGGATTGGGAGTGTATGGTGGTCTTCCCTGGCTGGAGCATACGTAATTTTGCAGTTTGCAACCTTTTTTAAAAAATGATGCTGAGGCCAAGGGTCGAACCCACGCCTCTGGGGACAAGGAGACTAAATGCACACGTTCCTCCATCAGGCCATTCATTCTTCGCTGTTTACAGCACCGCTTAATGATAATATATATATAAAATCAGAATATTAAAACAGACTCACAGAAATCGCGCCATAACTTCATCTTCTTCGTTTTGAATCTCGTATCCCCTTTAGCTACGAAATAGCTCTGGGCCTGCTACGATTTTCAATAGTAGCGAAACCTGCACATATCACAACTCCACCAATACGCATGGTAAACACAAACAATGACCATGGTTCGCCTTAAAATAGAATCCTGAGTACGATGGAATCGTTCTTTCAGCCTAATTTTGCCTATTATGAAAGCCCCTAAACTTTAGGTCACGAACCCTAGCTATGGCAGGTTCTTGGTTTCGTCATAAAAACCTAATTAAAGTGCCCAGATCGCATGAACATATGATGATAATCACGAATATACATTCAAAACTTGTTAAACAGGCACACATATATGAATTCGATGCAAAAGAAATTTAAGACAAACCGAAGGTATGGGAGAGTGATTCCTACGCTGCAACCTTGGAAGATGATTGAGGAGGCTTCAATGATATCCCAGGGAGGTATTTGAACTCTCCAAATGCCTTGAATTGAGCTTTCTCCTTGAAAACGACTCTGACTTGGTTTTGAGTTTTTAAGAGTTGGTTAGAGTTCCTCTGGCTGCAGAATCCGTCTCTGATCATTAGGGTTCAGTGTATATATATGGTAGACGACTTTTAGGTTGAAAATATGAATCCAATTTCTTTGAATCATGGAATTGATGTTTGATTGAAGATTGATTTCCAATTTTTCTAAATTTGGCCTAAATTTGATTTAATCATTCTAATTCTAGTTTGCACGAATTTGGAATGATTGTCAAAATTAAATCAAATCTCTCCATAATTTCTTTAAATCTTTGATTTTCATCAATTTTTTTTAATGAATAAAATTCACTTAAAAATCAAATAATAATCAAAATTTCGTGGCATTCAGATTTGGTCTTCTAAGTAACTTGGGAAGCAAGATTGGGCCATAAAAACTTGGGCCTCTTTGTGAAAAAAAAATTCAATTTGAATCTTTTTTCTTCACATTTTTCCCTTCAAAATAGTCTGATTTTGACAAGGCCTATCTCTCTCAATTTTTGAGGTATGCAAGTGTTCTAGGACTTTTTAGAAACCTTTAAGAGTCCTCTAACCAGTGTCTTTGGTCTCACATCAAAATGATTTTCCATGCTCCTTGTGTGTCCTTTTGAAAAAAGTGACTTTTTGTTGACTTTTGAAAAGGACCTATAATGTTTTGGTCCATATCTCTCAAATGGAGCATTTTTAGACTTGGCATGTGAGAGACAAAGTTGTAGAGAATCAAATTTGCTTCAAGATGAGCTTTGGATGGAAAATTTCTGATGTTCCATGTGAAAGTTATGGCTGGTCAAAGTTTAGTTGACTTTCTCCTATGAAAACCCTAATTTAGAAACTCTTTGAATTGTTGATTTTTGATCTTTCCTTGATGAACCATGATCAATACTTGATCAAATGGTGAATGATACTTTAATATTAGGATCTTTGACAAAAAATCAGGAATTTGACTTTACTTTGCCCACAGTTGACTTTTAGGTCAACCCAGTCGACTGTTGACTTTCTGAACATTTGAATGATCAATCCTTTAAGTTGAGACTTGATACTTGTCATAGAGGTAATGTGAGATACTTTGAGCCATGTGGGATGCCTTGGAGCTATTGATTCACTGATTTTCCCTTAGAACAACAAAACCCTAATTTCTGAGCCTTGTTTAAGAGAGTGTGTCTTGGAACTTTGCATCTTGATTTGAACTTAAGTAAGAGAAATAGTATGGGCAAATTTTGGGGTATGACAAGGTGAAATTTGTCCGAACCAGGGCAAATGATCCAAAAGGAGTGGGAGAAATTTGTCCGAACAAGGACGGATGATCCAAATGGTGCAGGTGAAATTTGTCCGAGCCAGGACAAATGATCCAAATGGTGTAGGTGAAATTTGTCCGAATAAGGACAGATGATCCAAATGGTGCAGGTGAGCTTGTCAGAACTATGACAAGTAATCCTATTGGTGCAGGAGAGCTTGCTAGAGCTATAGCAAGTGATCCTTTTGGGGTTCACAAAACTACGGAAACTTACTAGAACTATAGTAAGTGGGGTTCACAAACTACGGAAACTTACTAGAACTATAGTAAGTGGGGTTCACAAACTACGAAAGCTTGCTAGTGACATAGCAAGTTAACTATCTTCTACAACAAACTGCGAGTCCTCGCTATGTAAGACTCAGGCTTTAGCGGGACGACTCTTTTCTCTCACACTCGAGCACAAGGTTTTTCAAACGATTCTTCGATTGGGTTTATCACGTTAGTCCCTCGGCAGTGATCTTCTCCAAAACATCATCAATAACAAACAAGGTTTTATTTTTCTTTTCCAAAGTTACTAACATACTAGCATAACTAACAATCATGCATCATTCAACTAACATACCTCATTCATACATAATGCATATACATACGTCGCTCTCATTTATTTTGAGAACCTCCCTGCATCATACATCGCATGCATCATAACATTGCATAAAATTCAGGTTGCCTTTTTAGGCCATAGTACAATCAAAGCAAGTGGTTTTTTTCGAAAGCATTCGCTTCGCATGCTGAAAAATGGTGTTTACCTTGGGTGGCATCTTTAAGCCCATCCCCCACAGAACTTTTTCCTGAACAAATGCAAATTTCAGGGTATTTCAGTGTCCAATCATCTTCTACTTTTAGATCACGATAGGCAGACGTGCCTATCTGACTCTTCAGGTTTAAGAAGTTTGAACAGGGGTAGCTGTCATACCCCAAAATTTGCCCTCCTCTTTTCATCTTCAATAACTCAAGGTTCAAGGGTTTATTCAGACGACATTCTCCTAATCGAGGACCTCCTAAACTAGGGTTTGCAATTTATCAAAAGATTTTGAATCTCGAAGGCCTCAAATGGATCTCAAGGTGTCTCATATGTCTAAAGGTATCTCTATGTCAATTATCAAGCTTCTATTCCAAGGCGAGTCCCCTTCCCCCTAAATCTCATTCTTCCCTATTCACTTCCTTAGCTATTAAACCTTAATGTTTAGCCATAAACTTTCACTTTGAACAGAAAACCTTAGGAAAGGGTTGAGGGTGCCTAACACCTTCCCTCGACCTGATTATAATAATCTTACCCCGATCTCTTAACTGCGTAGGGTTTCCTATTCGCCCTTCAGAATAGGTGGCGACTCTAAATCTTTATTTTTAGGGCAGGTTGCTACATTAGGCTATACGTAAAGAACCCATCACACTTACCAGTTTATCACTCAGGTTGGTGAGTTGGGTGAGGATGGTCGATGAAAATTCTAGTAACTCACACGCGATGTCGTACTAGATGTTATGACATCCACAATTACACAGAACAAAGCATTAAAATAGAAGTGCATAATACAGTAAAGAACACAACAAATTGTTCACCCTGTTCGGTATACAACAATACCTACTCTGGGGGCTACCAAGCCAGGGAGGGAATCTAATATAAGCAGAATTAATTCAGAGTTAAACTCCCCCGTTTACAACTCCTTACTTAAGACCTACCCAATGTAATTCCAATCTATTCCTAGACCCGAGTATCTCCACTCACTCCCCCTCAATCACATCAGTGATTACAAACAAACATTAAACAAATTAGAGAGAAGATACACTTCAAGAACACACCTTGATCTGGTTAAAAGCTTCAATCGAGAGACACACACTCGTGCTTAAAAGCTTAGAGTGACAAAGTACATAAACAACCTATTCCAATACAATCATCAAAAGACAATTGCTTGGAGTACAAGAGACTAAACACACAGCTACAGAACTACGGTTCTTCACAATTAACAAATCTTTCTCTCTGCGTTCCAAATTAGAATTGCAGTCTTCTTATATGCAGCTCTTGGGCCTCGGGCATTCCAAGAACCAAATTAGGGTTAACCAAGTTAACCTAATTTACACGTCATCAGGTTGTTACAGAATATGCTGTTAACAAAATCTTCTAGGCAAAATATTCAGCACACAATAAAAATTTTCCTAAAATTGTAGATTGAGAGAAATCAGGAAACATAATAATAAAACATAACAACTCCTACTGTCACACATGGATGTCATGACATCGGTCATCACATTCACTAACAAAACTTGTATTAGCTTAAAACATATGCAGCCTTCATAACACCATATAAAGCATGTCATGACATTGGTCAAGACATTAAACACCCAGGAATGTTTTACCACAAATGCAGCCAACATGAAAACACATACATTCGAGATGACTTTAAAGTTTTATCTGACTTCGTGCAGAGTTTCTCCCCAGTCCCGAAGGTTGATCGAGCCGGGTAGCCGGTAATTGATGAGGATGGGGATCCAGTAATGGAGCCCCGTTATATTAGTGTTAGAGAATGAGTTGAGTGTGGCTCGGTAGAGGATGCCATGGCCCTTCTGGGTACATGCTTTGTATTATCTTTATTTTTCGTTCAAGTGTTTAGCTGACTGTTTTCTATTTTACTGACTAACTTTCTCTTTGTTTGCTTTTGTAGGATGAATGGCCACCCGTCAAGATAGGATCCGTATGCATTCTCAGAGTAAGGCCAAGGGGGCCAAGAGGGGTCCTGGTAGTCGGCTGGCCAACGTGCAGCCTTTTCTGGCCATTGGATCTGGGACCTCCCCATCTTCTCCGACCGGTATAGGGCCCTCTCTTCAGGTCGTGGACCAGCAGAATCCCTTGTTGCCCGCCACTGTTCTTCCATCTCCTCCTCGTCCTCAGCCTGACTCAGATGCCTTGGTCCGGAAGAAGCGGGAGCAGGTGGATGTTGAGGAACCCGTGGATCTGACTCAGAAGGATGCTTCCGACTTGTACGTGCTTCCGTCTTGCTTTCTACAGCGCAACTTTTTCGAGGGTGGACCTTCTCTCGCTATTCCTCGGGCAGAGTCCCTTCACATTGAGGGTTTGGAGGCTTCTGTCCGACAGAGGATTCTGGCTCAAGACGATGCCGCGGTCATGAGGGTCTTGGAGCTGGCCGTTTTGTATGCCAAATCTGCACCTCATTCATCAGAGATGTTGTAGAAGATTGCTGATGATTACAAGAGCAAGCTGGCTGCCTTGGAGAAGGGTCACAATGAGGCCTTGGCTGCCCTAATAGCGGAGTTGACTAAGGCAAGGACCGACCTAGGGGATAGTGCTAAGGCTCTGGCCAAGAAGAAGGTGGCCCTGAGGGATCTGGGTCTGCAGCATGCCCTGCTTGCCCGGACCTTATATGGGGTGACCTTGTCTTCGACGGTAAAAGAAGCGGCTCTTCGGCGGTCCATGGCTCCTGCGGAGGATGAAGCTGATGGGGAGAAGGCTCTCCAGACTCGGGCGGATCTGGTCAACTACATCTGGATCTTGGGTGAAGATTGCATGGCTACCGCTCAGGATTCATACGACTCTACCGTGGCCCAGATGAAATTAAAGAATCCGGTGGTAGAGTTGGTGATCGAGGGTACCGAGCCTTTCCACCGAATCGAGGATGGTTAGGTGGTATCTCTCGGCCTCGGAGAGAGGAGTGGTGCCAGGGAATCCGCCAGTCAAGGGGGTCAGGATGTGCACATGGATGAAACGGATTAAGGTGTTCGGTTGTATTTGTTTGTGTGTTGATAGTTTGGCCTGTGTGCCTTTTTTGTTTTAGGCTTTTTTGTTCGGGGGGTATGCCCCCTCTTTTTGGAATTGTAACGGATAATTTACCGGCATGGCCTTTATGGTCCAGTGTCGGGCACAATCTCTGGGCCGTAGGCCTTTTAACTTGCTTTTATTAATTCCAAATCTCTGTCCGTTTATATTTGTTTTCTACAGTTAACCCGAGAAGGGCATATTGCGTCAGTTCGCGGTGGTAGTCAACAATATGTGCAATTTCATATGCAGTTTTTATCTGTTCGATGTATGGATATACGTGTATGTTGTTCCCCACGCTTCTTTAGGCATTAAATGTACTTTCGATACTTTATATGCTAGTTTTCCTCTCTTTTTCTTCTATTAAAAGGAGGGTACGAGGGTTTCTCGCTTCTCACTCTCGTTTCACTTACAGTGATGGATCGTTCTGAAAGCAAGAAAGCTTCCAAGGTGCCTCCGTCTCCTCCTCCAGTAAATAATAACGGAGGTCCTCCTGAAGCTGCTCCCCGGTCAGACGTGGGTCATGCCATGACGACCCGGTCGAAGTCTTCTAAGAAGGAAGGCGTCGCCAAGGGGCCCGATTTTGATTCTGAGTGGGGTGAAGATTATCTTCAGTATATCAGTTCGGGGAGTTCCTGTGCCACAACCAAGAAGTCTGATGTAGTTTTCTTGTGTTCATGCCTTTTGTATTTTGTTTGATAAATAAATAAAGACTTCTTTTTGCTTATGCTATTTGTTTTTATGTGATTCTGGTCGCACTTAGGGTAGGGATTTTGCTCGGTTAGTTATGTGGTCGCCAAGTGTGGGGAACTTGGCCGACTGCTGGGGTCGTGTACCCAGCTAGGGTGAATCTCAGGCCTCGTTGTTTTGGGGTCCGAGTCTCACGGCGTGAACGGTCCCTTCACGAGCAGGGCATTCTACCATCGGGGTACTGTTACAAATGGGGATGCTCGATGTACGTGCCCCCCCAAAGGACTAAGTGTCTGCTCGATTAAAAGAGCAGGCCCTTGTCTTTTCGTTTCAACGCGAGGTTCTAGGCTTATACCTAGGCCGCACCTATGATTTCGATCGCTCCCATTGGAGGTGTGTTAGGCTTTTAGTTGTAGTACTATTTGAGCTTTTCAGTATTCCATGATTGAGCAAGTTCTTCTCCCTGTAAGTTTTCTAAGTAATATGCCCCATTCTCGATCTTCGCTCGGACGCGATAGGGGCCTTCCTAGTTCGCGGCTAGCTTGCCCTCACGAGAGTCTTTATGGTTCCTCTTGAGTACCAAACTGCCTACTTCGAACTTCCGTTTGATGACCTTCATGTCGTACCTGAAGGCTATCCTCTGTTTGAGTGACGCCTCGCAGAGAGCGGCGCCTGACCGGACTTCCTCGACTAGGTCGAGTTCTTTCCTGACGGCTTCACCGTTCATCTCCTTGTCCAGATATTCTTCGGTTCTTCTGGTGGGCTCGTATACTTCGATAGATATTACAGCCTCGGTTTTGTATGTCAACTGAAAAGGAGTTTCCCTGGTGGTTGAATAGGGCGTAGTCCTGTAGGCCTAGAGGACGTTGTGCAGTTTTTCGACCCACCTCTTTTTGATCTCGTCCAATCTTCTTTTAAGGTCTATTAGAATGACTCTATTCGCGGCTTCTGCCTGCCCGTTCGTTTGGGGTGCTCGATGGAAGCGAAATGCTATTTCGTTCCTAGCCTTGTGACGAATTCTTAGAAGTTTTTATCGGTGAACTGGGTTCCGTTGTCGGTTACGATGGCCAAAGGAACCCCGAACCGGGCGAGTATGTTCATTTTGTAGAAACGGAGAATTCTCTGTGCTGTTATTTTGGCTTGTAGTTCTGCCTCGATCCACTTGGTGAAATAGTCGACGGCCACGATTAGGTACTTGTTCTGGTTGGAATCGGTGACGAAAGGCTCGAGGAGATCCATGCCCCACCAGCGAACGACCAGGGCAATGATAAGGATTTAAGCTCGTTAGGGGGCGCTATGTGCATGTCCCTGAACCATTGGCATTTGTCGCACTTCTTCGTGTGTTCCTTGGCGTCTTGTTGCATGGTGGGCTAGTAGTATCCCGCTCATAGTGCCTTTCGAGCGAGTGACCTTCCCCTAGGTGTTGGTCGTATATTCATTCGTGTATCTCTCGTAGGATGTGGGGGACTTTTCTTTTGTCGACACACTTGAGGAGAAGGATGGAGAATCCTAGACAATAAAGTCGGCCTTCGACCAAGACGTAAGAGCAAGCTCTTCTCATGACGATGGCGACTTCCTTTGGGTCGTTAGGTAGGAGTTCGCTTGCTAAGTAATTATATACCGGCGTCATCCAGCAGGTGGTATCCCCGATGGCGTTTACTTCCACGACTGTGGCTGGTACTTCAATGCTGGATCGAGGTAAGATTTCTTGGATTACGGATTTGTTTCCGCATTTCTTCCTGGTACTTGCTAGTTTTGACATGACGACTGCTCGGGTGTTGTGTTCTTGGGGGATGTGTCTTACCACTGCTGATTTGAAACGGGACATCCTCTCGCCTACGAGGCCTAGATATTCTATGAGGTTGTTGTATCTTACTTGGTATTCTCCTGACACTTGGGATGCAACCAGTTGTGAGTCAGTGAATATCTCGAGTTCCTCGGCTCCAAGGTCTTCGGCCAAGCGTAGCCCGACGAGGAGGGCCTCGTATTCCGCTTGGTTGTTGGAGGTAGGGAAAGACAAGGACATCAATACTTTTATTAGGGTTCCTCCCTTGTTTTCCAAGATCACACCTTCTCCGCTGCCGGTCAAACTGGACGCCCCGTCCATGTAGATGATCCATTTCTGAGTGTCGTCGATGGTGGATTCAGCGAAAGCCATTTCAGCCACGAAGTGCGCTAGGGCCTGTGCCTTTAAGGCCTTACTTCCCTCGTATCTTATGTCGAACTCGGATAACTCAAGTAACCAGCGGAGCATTCTTCCGACCATATTTAGGCGTCCGAGCTTAACTGTTTAATGGGTTGCTCAGTTCGCATGATTATGGTGTGCGCTAGGAAGAAATGTATGAGTCTCCTTGTTGCGTTGATCAGGGCCAATGTGACTTTCTCTATCTGCTGGTACCTGAGTTTTGGACCTTGAAGCGCCTTTCTTGTGAAATATATGGGTTTTTGTCCCTCTCTGGTCTATCTGATGAGGGCGGCACTGACAGCCTCGGCAGAGACAACCAAGTACAGGTACAGGATTTCCTCGGTGTCCGGTATGGAAAAAACCAGTGGCCGCGAGAGTGCCTCCTTGAGGTGAGTGAGGGCCCGTTCACACTCGTCCGTCCATTCGAACGTGGCCTCTTTCCGCAAGAGTTAGAACAATGGGAGAGCGTGTTGGGCCGATTTGGCTACGAATCGGGACAATGACATAAGCATTCCATTTAGAGATTGAATGGATTTTTTGGAGTTCGGAGTGGGGAATTCGGAGAAAACCCTGCACTTATCCGGATTGGCTTCGATTCCTCGTTCTGTTAGATAGAAGCCGAGGAATTTGCCTGCTCGGACACCGAACGTGCATTTGTCGGGGTTAAATCTTATTTTGCATTTCCTGGCCTGCTCGAAGACTTTTCTGATGTGTACGGTGTGATCCGTCTCCTCACGGGATTTTAAGATCATACCGTCCATGTACACCTCGAGAATGTCTCCTATCTCCCCCGGAATATGTTCATCAGTCGCTAGTACGTAGCTCCGGAATTTTTTAGATCGAAGGGCATTATGTTGTAGTAATAGTTGCCCGATTCTGTTATAAAAGCTGTGTATTTTTTATCGGACTTAGCCATAGGGATTTGATTGTATCCCGAATATGCGTCCATGAATGATAGTAGTTTAAAATTGGCGGAATTATCTACTAGTTTGTCTATGTTAGGTAGTGGATATGCATCTTTTGGGCAAGCCCTATTGAGATCAGTATAGTCAATGCACATGCGCCATTTTCCATTATTCTCTTTAACAAGTACAACATTGGAAAGCCAAGTAGTATACTTGGCCTCCGAAATACAATTCGCCTCTAAGAGGTCCATAACAACTAATTCGACTGCGGCCGTCTTCTCTGGAGACTGTTTCCTCCTCCTCTGAGCGATGGCTCTACACGCCGGATCGATCGTTAGGTGGTGACACACTACTTCTAGATCGAGGCCGGGCATCTCCGCTGCGCTCAAGGCAAAGAGATCGGCATTCTCGCGCAGGCATGCCTTCAGTAGTTTCCTGGCCAATTCGGGCAAGTCAACTCCTATCTTTACTCCTTTGGTCGGGTCGTCCCCGAGCAGTATGATCTCGAAGTCTTCGTCCGAGATGAGACGCAGTGTGTCCTCTTCTTGAGTTTTGGGGATTTCTTTGTCTCCGCTCTCTCTTCGGATCCCCTACATAAACGATTGTCCAGATCGACAGTGTCTATGCCCGGCATTGATTTGGCTGCTTCGGAGCTGGTGGGTGGCGCTATCTTAGCCTCCTGTCAGGGGCGGTTTTTATGGCATTGAGGCCTCTGGTGGATGCTTTGAAACATCTCTGGGCTACCTCTATGTCTCCGTGCAAGGTAGCTACTTGACCCTTGGCGGTATAGTACTTCAATTTGAGATGAACGGTAGAGGGCACAGCTACCAATTCAGCCAAAGTCGGGCGCCCAAGGATACACTGGTAGATGGACGGGCAGTCAATGACCAGGAACTGGACCTTTACGTCTCTGGCTATTTCGGCTGCTCTGAATGACACGATTAGTTCCACAAAACCCCATGGCTTTATGACGATGCCGTTGAATCCTTGCAGGTCTAATCCCACGTATGGGGTAAGATGGCTTTCGTCCAAATGTAGGGTGTAGATCAACTGAGAGTACATGATTTTGACGGAGCTCCCCTGATCGACCAGGACGCGTCGGACGTCAAAGTTGGTCATTCGGGCCCGAATGAGTACCGAGATTGTGGCGTTGGGGGTACCGCCGGGGAGCTCTTCCTTGTAGAATGCAATTGGTGCAGAACTTCCTCTGGACAGGTCAAGCGTGGTTGTCTTGCCCGAACTAGCCGATATGAGCTCTTCGAACTTTCGTTTGACGAACCCACGGTTAGTTTGCTGAATCCTCCCCCGGATATCACCATCGCGGAAGGGAATGTCTCCAACGGGCTATGTGAGGAGAAGAACGTCGAGGCGCCGACCCAATCTGGGATGTAGAAATCTTCTGGTGGGGTCACGCTTATAGAGATCTAGAGGGTGGCGGTGTCCTCGGCCGGTTTTTCTCCGGCCATTGCCTTCGTTTCCTTGGGATTTTCTTGCTTTTTAGCGTATTGATTGAGATGCCCTTCTCTGATCAGTATCTCAATTGCATCCTTCAAGTGGATACAATCCTTGGTGTTATGTCCGTGGCCTTTGTGGAACCTGCAATACTTCGATTTGTTCACGTTCGGCCTCGCGGGCATAGACTTTAGGAAGCGAACCTTGTGTAGCAACCTGCCCTAAAAATTAAAGGTTTTTTAGAGTCGCCGCCTATTCTACCAGGGCGAATAGGAAACCCTACGCAGTTAAGAGATCGGGGTAAGATGTTATATTCAGGTCGAGGGAAGGTGTTAGGCACCCTCAACCCTTTCCTAAGGTTTTGTGTTCAAAGTAAAGGTTTATGGCTAAAATAATTAAGTTTAATAGCTAAAGAAATGAAGAGGGTGAGAAGTGAGATTTTGGGGAAGGGGACTCGCCTTGGTTATCCAAGTGTCTACGTACCTCCTTATGGAGGATCAGAGTCTACGTAGTTCTGGTTTTTTCAAGGCATTTTGAGTTGCCTTATTCGCAGTATTGAAGAGATGAGTGTTTTAAGATTTGGCGTACAACCCTGGTTTAATATGTTTCCATTAGGTGCGATGATCAATAGGTTTGATCACCATAGTTAACAGATTAGATGAAGGATTGCTGACCATTCTGATCGATAGATTTGATCATCACGAACAACAAATGAAATGTTTTAAATTATTAGTTTTATCATTACCTCTCATAATCAATAAATTTGATTATTACATGATAACGAATTTCATTATTGTATTTTATTGCTTTATTTCTCGCTAATGCGATCATTAGGTATGATCGGATCGAAGAGAAAATTAACCAAGGACCAATTGAATAAAAATTAATATAATTGATTATTACCCATCGCGACCAATAGATTTAGTCGAAACGAATAATAAATTAAATCCTAATATCTTGGCCAAATGGCCGGTGGAATTGGGAAAACCCTAATACTTTGATCACACACTCCTAGGGTTTTTGTGATCTTTACTATTATTGTTGATTAAATTAATTAAATCGAAATAATCGAGAAATAATTCTAAATAATTATAGCCCTAATCCTAATTTATATCCTAATTCTAATTAAACGAATTAACTAAATCTAAATACAGTTAATTAACCCTTAATCTAAATAATCAATAATCAAATAAGTAAATAAGAAAAAAACAAAAAAACCTGGTTATGATCCTGTATGGTGAAGCCCTGAGTGTCCATGATGGACTTGCAGCCTTGTGTGCGTCAGATCAGTTCTTGATCTGATCCAAATGTTGTGATACGAGGGCGTATAGTAAGCGTCCCCAGGGTGAGGGCACCGAATCTATCAACAAAGAAACATGAAAAATATTGCAGCATACCTGGGTTCGAACCCATGTCTTTGAGATTATCTATCATTATCCCACGCTAACTGTGCAATGTTATTAATTTGTTAAATGATTGAACCAAATACAAAATAAATGAAAAGGAACTTCCATGCACCATTTCAAACCAAACATCGCCTGGGCCCACATGCCGTTTGAATCTCCAATCAAGAAGAGAGAGAATGAGTGAGACCGTTGACTGTCCAATCCAATTCCTGCACGCGTGTTCGTGGATTCCCCAGGTTTTTAAGGGACCAATCGCGTGCCTTCTCTCTGCCACGCTGTGCACCGGCCGGTCAGCGCCACCCCCAAGGGCTGAAACCACCATCTTCTCCGATGGTGTGTTCTTAGGGACCTGCAAAACAGCGAGAATAAAGGAACAAGAACCGCCTTACCCCCCTAATTCGAGGTCTGCGATTTCAATGGTGCCGTTATTTTGCCTTGAAAATGCTCGTAACCATCAGCCCGAGGCTCCACCGAATGAATGCCCTAACAATGGCACTTGCAATTCCCGACGTTAAAACTTGAAAGCGATGGTCCAAAACGGTTCTATAGAGAATTATAAGCACGAAGGAATGGATAGCACCGTTTCATATTTCATAAATAACGAAGCTTGGAATTTAAAAACCTTACCGACGGTGTAGCCTTGTGGAGGACGATTTGGACAGTCCTGGTCTTCACCAATGATGGGAACGAGTTCCTTGTATCTCCAGAATGATGATAGAACCCCGGGAACACCCTGAAACTTGCTGAAGACAATTTTGGATCGTGCCCTAGTTCTTGAGTTTTTACAACTTTGGAAACCTTGTCCTTTGCCCTCTTTTCCCGTCCCCCCTGGCTTGTAGTCTTATTTAGAATATATATGGGATCCCCTTAGGTCAAAACTTGTGTACAAATATATTGCATTTAATGTAGAAAATATTTGATTTTCAATCTTTCAAAATTTGCATCTAAAGCTTCCACTTTTGTATCAATCTTCTCCCAATCATATATTTTGATTTTGACCTTTATTTATGAGTATCTTGGACCTCAAGAATGCTGAATAATAAGCCTTGCATTTGTTGATTTGATTTTTGCATTTTATTTTAATTAAAATTGAATTTAATTGAATTAATTCAAAAATAAATTAAATAAAAGAGGGAGGGGCGTCCAAATGAGATTAGAGACCATGGATGGGCTTAGGAATAAGTTTAGATCAAAAGAACTTGGGCCTATTTGGAGGGAAATTGATTTTGACAAGCATTTCTCTTCATGCACCTCTTCAAAATTGTTCAACTTCTGCGATTTGTATCTTGCTCAATTTTTATCATTTTGAGGTGTTCTTGGAATTTTTGGAAAGCTTAAAGAGTCCTCTAAATGACCCTTTTGGTTTCATCTCAATTGAATCTTCCATGCTCATGTTATGGGCTTTTGAAACAGACGACCTT
Source organism: Vicia villosa (assembly GCF_029867415.1). NCBI lineage: Eukaryota > Viridiplantae > Streptophyta > Magnoliopsida > Fabales > Fabaceae > Vicia > Vicia villosa. The sequence goes on along the minus strand of NC_081185.1, from coordinate 38,056,490 downwards.
TTGATGACCTTTTTGGAGGAGCTGTAATGTATTGGACCATACCTCTTGAATGAAGCATTTCTAGCCTTGGCATGTGAGAGACAAAATTGTAGAGAATACAATCTCCTTCAGAATAGGCTTTGGTTGGGAAATTTTTGATACTCCATGTGAAAGTTACGGCCAGTCAAAGTTCAGTTGACTTTCTACTTAAAAAAACCCTAATTTGAACCTTTTGACTTTGTTCATTTCTGAGTTTTTATTAATGAATCATGATCGACCTTTGATCAAATGATGGATACAACCTCAAATACTTGATGTTGACCAAAAGTCTTGAAGTTTGACAGTATTTTGACTATAGTTAACTTTTAGGTCAACATAGTTGATTATTGATCATCTGAACCATTGACTGAACAATCTTGTGATCCAAAACTTGAAAATTTGTCTGGAGATGCTCTGAGACATATGCGATACTTTGGGGGTCCATTTGAGGCCTTAGAGATTCAAACTCCTTTGATAAAATGTAAACCCTAGTTTTTTGGAATCCTGAATCAGGAGAGTATTCATTGAGTCAACCCTTGAGCCTTTTGGGAAATTGAGGAACCTTTGATTGAATATAAGAGGGAAAATTTTGGGGTATGACAGCTGCCCCTGTTCAATCTTCTTAAACCTGAAGAGTCAGATAGGCACGTCTGCCTATCGTGATCTAAAGGTAGAAGATGATTGAACACTGAAATGCCCTAAAATTTGCATTTGTTAAGAAGTTTCGTGGGAGATGGGCTTAAAGATGTCATCCAAGGTAAATACCCTTTTTAGAATGTTAAGAAAATGCTTTTTGGAAGGAACCACGTGTTTAGATTGTAGCGTGGCCTAAAAAGGCAACCTTAATTTGATGCAATGTCATGATGCATGTGATGTATGATGCAGTGAGCTTCTCAAAATAAATGAGAGCAATGTATGTATATGTCTTATGTATGAATGAGGTATGTAATTGAATGATGCATGACTATTAGCTATGTTAGTTGAAGCACGTTAGTAAATTTGGAAAAGAAAGATAAGACCCTTGTTCGTTACCGATGAAGTTTTGAAGAAGATCACTGCCGAGGGACTAACGTGATGAATAAACCCAATTGAGGAACCCTTTGTAGATCATTATCGTAAAACCCTTTTGTATTCTTGAAGAAGATCACTGCTGAGGGACTAACGTGATGTGTAAACCCAATTGAAGAATCCTTTGAAAAACCCTGTTGTAAAACCCTTTGTAGTTTTGAAGGAAATCACTTCCGAGGGACTAGCGTGATGAATAAACCCAATTGAGGAACCCTTAGTAAAACCCTGTTGTAAAACCCTTTGTAAAAATCCTTTGTAAAACCCTTTGTATTTTTGGAAGAGATCACTGCCGAGGGACTAACGTGATGAATAGACGTAGCTGTTAATAGCGACGACTCGCAGTTTGTTGTGTAGAAGATAATAAGCTTGCTATAGTGCTAGCAAGCTTTTGCAGTTTGTAGGTAACCCCTTTACTATAGTTCTAATAAGTCTTCGCAGTTGGTATAACCCACTCACTATTGTAGTTTTAGTAAGTCTTTGTAGTTGGCATGACCCACTTACTGTAGTTCTAGTAAGTCTTCGCAGTTGGTCTAACCCACTTACTATCGTAGTTTGTGTAACCCCAAAAGGATCACTTGCTATAGTTCTAACAAGCTCACCCGCACCAACAGGAATCACTTGCCCTGGTTCGGAAGAGCTTACCTGCGTCAATAGGAGTCACTTGCCCTGGTTCGGACAAGTTTACTTGCACCAATAGGAGTTACTTGTCCTGGTTCGGACAAGTTTACCTGCACCAATAGGAGTTGCTTTCCCTGGTTCGGACAAGTTTACCTGCACCAATAGGGATCACTTGCTATAGTTCTAGCAAACTTACTTGCACCAAAGGAATCATTTGCTATGTTCTAGCAAACTTACATGCACCAAAAGGAGTCATTTGCTATGTTCTAGCAAACTCACCTGCATAAATTTCTTTGACATATCCGCAGAATTTAGAAATATGAGAGCCAGAGACCTGGCGTTGTATATGCTGTCTGTACCCAGTTAGCGTGCGAAGCGTAAGGTGTAAAGCGCATCGTGTAAAGCGTAGTGTGCGAAGCGTAGTGTGTAAAGCGTATCGCGTACATGCCTATGATCCTGACGTTTGTACCATGTAGATGTCTTATGACGTTGACTCGAATGCTTATGCTGACGCACATGTATATATGTTAATGCTGATGCAAATCCCAAGATTTTTATCTCCTTGAGCCCATTGGACCTGTCTAAACCATATTTGCACTTATACCACGGCTATGCTTATGCCGGCTTGGTAATGTGGATGATGTTTATGCTTATGCGTATGCGTAGTTTGTTTATGAGTGAAATGAACAACAAGGTTGCTATCATCAGTAAGGTTACCGGGAAGCAGGCGGACAGTATGGTTTAGCACTAGAGTGATGACTTGGATGTTTTGATGTATGGGATGTTTTGTTAGGATAAATCCTAGTTTGGATTGTATTTGAATGATCGTTGATAATGTCTTTGGAATTGTAAAATATCCTTTGTAAAATGATTGTGATATGTAGTATGTGAATGCCCCAGATGATAGGTCGTTGATAACCAAAGCGTATATAGCTTGTTAATGTTGAGGTTGTTAAATGCTAGCGCGACTTCCCAATCCCTGTTTTTTCATTTTGAAGATCGTAGTTAGGAGGAAGATTTGTTCGAGGTTATAAAGTGTGAGGATGCCTTTTCCTTTTGTTGTGTGCCTTGCCCCGATTTGGCCCTTTGAATTACTCCACGCCTTTGACTTTTCGAAATTCTCCACGCTTTTAACCTTTTGCAATTCGCACCTTTAACCTCTTGAAATTCTCCACACCTTTATCCTTTTGAGGTTCTCCACACCTTTAACCTTTCGAGGTTCTCCCTATGGATTTGATATCCACTGCCCCAATATTTTCGTGGGAAAAGATGCCTTTGATCTCCAAGCCATGGAGGAAGTGCCCCGAGAAATAACCTTGTCATACGAACGTGATACATATGCTTAAACGTTTACATTGATGGGTATGCCCTTGATTTCCAGGATATGGAGGGTTATCCATAGTGTTATATCCTTTTGGTTTGAATTCCTCCCATGTTTGACATGCCCCTGATTGGAATGTGACCCGAGTGGATTGAACCTTGAGATGAATGCCCCTAGTTAACAGGATCTTTGATTGCATGCCCCTGTAATCCTTGAAATTTTGCCCCTGTTTAGGAGAACCCTCTGGACGTGGTTTCCTCATTCAAGAGTCTTTATTAGAAGTAATCGCCTTTGATTAAACCGATTTCGAGATCTCCTTGATGCTAAGTGTATATTCGTAGATTACGTTGTACCCTTTTGAGAAGTAACTCCAATGCGATGCGTATGTAAGTTTTGAGGAAGAAGATGTTGTGAATGTTATCTCCATTGCTTCCTCATTCTTGGATGAACGCGAGGAAGAAGATATGATTGAACCTTTGCTTCGGTTGATCCTTATGCTTGATCCTTACGCTTGAACCTTTGCTCGACCCTTTGCTTGAATCCTTGCTCGGATTGACAGATTCTCTTGAAAACCAAAATACACCATTGAATTAATCAAAATCTACCCTGCCCCTGGTTGAAATCAAGGTTTATTTGAAAAGTAGAAACAAACCCCAACTCTTGGCTCGAGGGGGTGATGAGGGATTAACATCCTTATATCTCCACTGTTTAGGAATTGAAACAATGTTTGTACATCGTCGGCTCGGTCTTACCTTGAAAGCATACGTTTAGCGAGATTTAGTCATTTGTATTCGTCATTCTCCTTTATGTTTGTTAATAATCCTAAATTTGAAATTGAAAATAGCATAGAAGTGTGCGAGTAGAAAGTCGTAGTAGTGAGCGAATGAAGCGACTGAATTGACTCCGAAACCTGCATGGTTATCCTATAAGTATTACTAATCCGAAGGTACAACTTTTATCCTGAGTAACACTTAGCGATCGTAGGGGTTTAATTTATGAGCATGACAAAACCTATTGATCCTAGGGACAATCTCCTTTGTAAATCCGTTGACCTTATTTTATTCCTTAGTTCCTCGACTTGTAGAAGTAAGGGGTAACCTCGAATTCTTCTTGGGCACGTCAAACCTGTCGGGAATAAATTGTTAGCGGTGGGTTTTCGTCGTATCGGAACTTCATGAGTTTCCTTTGACTGAACCTCATGGCCATCGAGAAGCCAATCGACGTGCGCAAATGGAGATGTCCTTCGTGGGAAGAACATGATCTTGGAAACCGAATCCCTACAGGCTAGGGAACACATATGAACACCTGCAAAATTAAAACGCAAATATTCGCGGCATATAAATCGTAAACATATAATATACACATAAGCATATAAGCCTTAAGTTCATAGGTTCGACGTAACGGCTTAGGGAGCCTACACTTCCCATAGGTATGTTCTAGAAGGTCTCATGGGGTCGTTCGTAGCCTCCGAGACTTTTTGTCTCTTTGGATTTTAGAACAACTCATTTGTCCATGAGGTTTGAGTTTTAGGGTGTTGCACCCCAAAATTTGCCCATTTATTTATTTATTCCCCAATTGACTTTCATATCACATCCATGTGCATACTTCATGTAGGTCATTCATTTGATACATTCGTTCATATCATTGTTATTGTTTAAGAAAATTGTCAAAAAAAGGGGAAGCTAAGGCTGGAGAAATTCCTTATTAAAAATTAGATCTGAGGTCCCAGGCATCGTCTTCAATGACATTCTCTTGAGGTCAGGGTTTTATTGTCTCCAAGCCAAAGCTTTGATTAAAAGATATAATCCTCAAGTTCATCAGGCTTTCCAAGTTAGGGTTTTGACCAAAGTTAACCCTGTTGACTTTTCGGTCAACATTTAATTAGAAGATGATTGTTGAGTATGAAATCATGGGTGCATTAAGGAAGTATTCATTTGATTCTCATTGAGTTGAAAACTGATTGAGAGTTGGATCGGAAACAGATTAATCGGGAAATTCATCTGGAATCAGAAAAATCAGGAAAAGTTGACTTTTTTGGTCAAAATCAAGGTCAACTGTCAAATATTGACTTTTGGTGGAAAGTCGGTCAAAGAAAATCAAAGAAATAAATAAAATCAAGAAAATGTCAAATTTCCCCACTCCTAGAATTTTTTTGAAGAGTTTAAGATTGGATGAACAGTCAACTTCAAGCCCTGATTACACGTGGCAGAGGACATTGTTTGGACAAATTTCCAACATCAAAGTAGTTCCTCTCATGGAGGAGAATAACTTTGTAGTTGGACACTTTTCCATTGGAAGCTTTTTTTGAAGAGTTATTAAGATGTGAAATTGAGACTTTTTATTTAAAGCAAGTCATAATGGCAAGGCAAAATTCTGGGCAGCGTGACGCATTTGATCAAACACGTGGTGTGCCATTTTCCAATTGTGTTTCAGGGAATTTTAAAGATCTTTTGAAGCCATTATTGAGGCCTTTCCATTATTTGCCGTATCCCCTATCCATAGAAACAAGAATCAAGCAAATTGGGTGTGTATTGAATCATTTATGAATCCTTAAAGTTATGCCCTCATCAAGTCACCAATGCGTGGCAAGCTGGGCTAGGCTCCTAAGGCACGCGCATGCATTATGTCAAACACTTGGCGTGCCAATTTTGAGATCAATTTTTAGGCTCTACAAATTCCCATTTTGATCAATCTTGATATCAAATCATTCTTTGCCACGTCTTCTTTCCAATGGGCTATGGATGGAATTTTTTGGACATGTAATGAGTAAAATATGAGGCTTCAAAGTCACGCATCGACCGGGTTATGTTCTGGCTAAGGCTAGGCAGGTCACGCGCATAGGGAATGCAGCATTAACATGGCACACTCAAGGTCATTTTGGGTGTACATCCAATCCATGATTCAAGATGTCACTAACAGGAAACTTGCTCTACCAAGTACTCTCTTCACATTAATCCCTAGTTCAAGTCAAGGGATGACCTAGGGCTAGAGTTATGAATGCACCAAGTTGACATGGGGAGTACTCAAATAGCCAAGCCAAGGTTATGCGTGCACACGTAAAATGCTGCTACATCCCTTTAATAAACTCATGTGGCATACTGAGCACAAAAAGGTGGTGAGAAAGCTTACTCCATATGTATGAAACTTGCTTATTAAGTGTTAGAAAAGTTCCACTATATCCAACCTACCATAACACTCAATGCACCTTCACCCTATAAATACAAACATTCCCTCACAGAATCATTCTCACGACACACTCTTCATTTTTTCCAGATTTTTTTTCTTACATATCCTCATTCTTCTTCTCCTCTTCCTCTTTCCCATTACTCTTCACTCTCTCTTCACTCTCCAACAAACTCAACAATTTCTAACCGCCGTAACAGAATCACTCAACTAACTCTCGTCCACCACCCTTCTTCTCTCATCTTCATCATCTTCTAACCACCATCACAAACCTCCATGAAAGAATCACCAAGCTTCTAATCTCCACCATTGTAGTCACTGCTGCGCCTTCACATTCATCATCCTCTTCTCATCAGATCTACTTCCATAGCTGCCACGAAGAGTTGTTAGAAACCATAAAGAACTCCTCTATCAATCTTCATTACAATCATCAGCCTTCAACCACCAGCAACCTCCTTCTGCATTCGCCATCAATCTCCTGTAACATTCAATCAACATCACATCATCATCATCATCGATATGGCAATCGTTTGAGAATATATTCAGTATCTTCATCATTCAAGATTCTGTGAGTTTATTTCTCACAGATCAAGCATCAGTTACAATCTCGATTCGTCATCTCCTTCGAACGTGAGCTTGTGGAGTGTGGTGGAGCTTTTCTTATCTTCCTTGACTCAAGAACCTTCTTCAGGTAATTTATCTTGCTCTCCTTTCTTTGCATCCGTAGTGACATGATTGGAATGTGTGCGTTTGAATTGTGATGTTCGCTTTAGTGCTCGTCTTCCTGTAGATTTGAGTTGAAAATGATTGTTTTCATTGACTATAAACGCTATGTATAGGTTCTGAATGAGAATAGAGGTGAACCTTGATGGTCCCTTGCGCTCTGTTTGAGTGTGGTGTAGTTAGGATTTTCGAGTTCGGTTTCGGTGGGAACTTTAGAGTGAGTTTAGGGAAAATAAAGATCATATTCTTGTTCAGGATGCGAAACCGAGTTGAAAGGTGGCCCCTTTATTGGTTTATGTGCTTTCTAGTCGCAGCGCCGGCGAGGGTCGATCAGAGAAGACGACCGGAGCCCTAGCTCCGGCGTTTGTTTCATGCCATGCATTTCTTTTTCCGTCGCTTAGGTGGCACGTTAGCATTGGTGTATTTTCTCAGATTTTTGTTAACTATGCTTTGTGCTAAGGATTGGAGAATGTGTTGTCTAATGGTGATTGGCTCATGAATCTCTTTTTGTCTTATTATACTTAAAAAAAATAGTGCACCGATTGATTAATCTTCATGTCACATTTTTATTTTTTCTACCACATGTGAAAAGCATAGGTTAGTAGAATGCATTGATTATTTTTGAATAGAGGTTAATCACATAATGTGGAAAATAAAAGATGATGGACCAAGATTAGAAACTGGGCCTGATCGCTTTACTCCTAACACCCCTAATTATAGGCCCAGTTTGCTTCACAACACAGATTTAGTTCATTTCACTTTTACTAATTCACCCCATGCTGGTAATAAAAACCAATATAAAAATAATTTTCTTTCTTTTATTCTTTTTGCATATTAATTGATTTTTGCTTAGATAAATTGATAAAAATAGTTTTTGGTCAACTATAATTTTTAGGAATAATTGTTTTAATTAGATTTTGATTGTTGATTTGTTTTAAGTTTTGATTGGTTCATACATAGAAAATAAATAGTCTTTTTAGTTTTAATTTTTGGGACATGATAAAAAATACAAATTGCTTGTGAATAATATTTTCATGGTTAGTTTAGACTTTAATTCTTTCTTTTTGTGAATATTTTCATATTTTGTGAAATGTCTAAAATACCCCTAGTTGTTAAAGTTGACTTTAGTCAACTTAAACAACTTTCTTCTTAGTTATTTCCCTTTAGATTTTAGTCTAGATTTTAAATAGGAATTAGAATAACAATTAGACTAGAAAATAGGTTAGTCTTCCCTTTTTTTATTTTCTTTTTTCTTTTCAACATTAAAACACTAATAAATAAAGATGCGAATCACACTTCACTAAAAGTGGGAGAGAAATGAGTGGGATTTATTCCCTAATCTGTTTCTCAAACACTTAGTGGGAGAGAAATGAGTGGGATCCATTCCCTAATCTGTTTCTCGATCACTATATAGATAAATGAGTGGGATTCATTCCCTAATCTGTTTCTCTACCATTATACACTCTTATGTGATTCAACTCGCAGATTAATTCCCCTAAAAAATCACCATTCAAAAACATCTAAAATACTTAATAAAGGCTCAGACCTAAACAAAGTAATGAAGAGGTGCGAAGCCTTGTATTGGGTTTTGTTCATCATGAAGTTACATAAAAAACACAAACCCAATTTCGCTTCTCTTAAGAACAAGTTAAGTCCAGTCCAAAACTAGGCGTATAAGTCTCTAAAGGTTGAGCATCGTGGATTGTGACCTTAACCTCTGTTCAACTAAAAAACACAAAACAAATGGAAACTATTGAGTCGAACTACGGTCGCTCTGATTCCTGAAAAGGATACGTAGGCATTGGGTCGCGGGGCCTAAGCGAGCACACTTGTAAATAATTCCTTCTTTTCCCCGTATTTCTTTTGCATTCATTTGCATTTAGGTTTAGACATTAGACACCCTTTAGGTAGAAACAAACATAGGTGGATACCATCGAGTACGATGGGCGTGAGGGGTGCTAGCACCTTCCCCTTGCGCAACCGACTCCCGTACCCTGTTCTCTGGTCGCAAGACCTTGTTCTTATTCTGAGTTAGGTTTTCTGATATTCCTTTCCCTTGATGGGATAAATATATTAGTGGCGACTCTGATCATTTTTCGCGGTAGCGACAGCTGGCGACTCTGTTGGGGATGTGATAGACCTATGCTGGTCCATTCTTAGCGAGTCGATCCTAGCCTTTGTTTGTTTGTTTATTGGGTGCTTATTTGTTTATTTATATGTGCACATCCTGTATATATGCTTGCATATCATGTCTATTTTCCTGCTTGCACATCATGTTTACTTTCCGCATGCATCTGGACTATATTATGGGTCCCCGTGGGGGCCACATATTTTCTCTGTTTGCAGGTTGGGTGGGATGTTTCTATGAGGTAAAAGGCCCAATACCCAGGCCATGAGTGATACCTTAAGAACTAGGAATAGAGTGGCTATGACGGACAGAAGACGTATGTCTGATTGATCTGATCATGTATCCACGGGAAGAGCTTGGTTGAACGAGGCAATATCGTATGATTGCGCCTACTTTCAATCCTCTGTTGGCTTTTTTGACCTACCCTGGACTAGATTTACCCGTGAGTGGGGATGGAATCATATTCTTTGCAGGTGCAGGTACATGTTCTGTTGGTGACTATTATTCTTATGGTTCTATGGTACCTATGTCGGACCTTTGATCCTGTGACATTCGACCTACATCAGTTATTCAGAGGATTTTACGATGGTTATTCAGATTATATGGACCTTGATCCCATGCTTTTGCATTGCATAACATCATTGTTTTATCCACTTCATTTGTGAGGAGTCCTAAAGTCTATTTCAAAAAAAAAAGTAAAAAAACATAAAAGATGGAAAAGAAAAAAGAAAAGATACTATATGCAAAAAAAAAAAAAGAATAAAAGAGAAACAAAAGTTGATGAAAAGACTTTAGTATCCCTTAGAAATGAAACATGCATTCCTATTATCATGCATTTCATAGTTCTCTCAGAAGCTTATGGGGGCCCTTTCTACTCAGATTCTGATCTCAGCAACAAAGTCGACTTCTCACCGCTACATGCTTGAAAGGTAATAACGGAACAACTTCGTGAAGTTTTTTGACTGAGATAAGAACAGAAATGGGGACTAATGTGAATCAGTGTATGGAGGCTATTCAAGCTTTTTCTCTTAGAAAAGAAGAGTTGAGATAGGTTCTTTAGAGGCCAAATGAAAATGTTAATCTCGCCCTAAGAGAAGGTCTTATGAATCAGAATGTCCGAAATACTGTTGAGATTCCTATTACTATTAAGGAAGATTCGCAACAATTTGGAAATTGAAGTCTTCAAATTTCGGATTATTGAAACTGACAAAAGGTTCCACCTTTTAGAGAAAAGGTTGAAAGCCATAAAAGATTGTGACTCCGTTGATTTAGACATTGTTGGATTGTGCCTAGTGCTTGATGTCAAGAGCTGCAAAGGTCATTTATCCTCTCTCTGGATAGTTTGGACATGCAAGCCAAAGTGGTAATTATCTCTTGTACATATATGGAAGTTGCTTGGGGCTCCCGACCGAGGGATAAGCAAGACGTATTCTTATCTTGAGCATTGCACCATTTGCATTGCTCGAATCCCTAAAGCATTACAAATTCTTGTGCAACTTCATCCGAATCTTTTTCCATATGGTAATCAAGAGTGTTCTGCAGAGGCATTTCTCATTCTCAAGCTGTTGCTTCATATCATATGTCACCTCTTCCCGGAATTTTTCTTCTCGGTGGCCTTTGCTCGTCAACAGAGACAAAAAGAATATGAGAAACAAATTGATGTGATTCTATTGCCTTGTGCCCATTCACTTCCTTGTTTGTTGGAACTTCAGTTAGTAGTTCTCCTGAGTTTGAGGACCATACAAGATTCTCTCCATTTTTGATGGTGATTATTGTTCTAGCATCTATATTTGGGGCTCCCGACCGAGGGATAAGCAAGACATTGTCTATCTTGAGTATTGCATCATTTGCATTGCTCGAATCCCTAAAGTAAGGCAAAAATGCACCACTCTTGTACACCTTTGTTGGAATATTCTTCTGGGAAGTAATCTAAAGTGTGCGGAAGGAACATATGATGATGCTAAGTGGCTACCATGCTGGGGCACCTAGCCATTCAACTGAAGTTGGTAGGACATTCAAAGGCGGAATTCAAGACCTCGTGTATTCCAAAACAATTGCATTCACTCTAAGAGGTTTATGCTTATACTGAAGTCTCAATGGGGTATCAAAACTGCAGAAAACATTCAAGAGCAATTAGTCCATACGGAGTCAAGTCTCCTCAACAATGGCATTCATTTAGTTTTTTATTGTATTCTCATTTGTAACATTTAATTGTTTGTTTAAGCATTTGCTAGCATGTAGAAATTTGTTAATTTCTAAATGAAAACCACAATACATTGTTTATGTTTGTCTTGAAGTAATCCATTCGTTTTCACTCATAAAATGTTTTGGCATTACGATACCGATTTTACTTATCTCTTGCTTAGGCAACGAGCGGAGGGAGATTGATGATATAAAAATGCAAAACCCCTAATTGTGTGTTTTTGAAAAAACCTTGCTGATGATGTACAGGCATTGTTTCAAATCCCCAAACACTGGAGGTATAAGGGAGATAGACCCCCGTTAACCCCTTTGAGCCTTGAAGTATGAGTTTCTTTTTAATCAGAAAAAACCTTATTTTAACCCTGGGGCAGGGTAGTGTTCATTTAACTCGATCAAGTGTTCAAAACTCACAAATGATATGCATCTAAGGATACAACAATGGTTATCCTTCAAAAGGTTGAGGAAATTCAAAATCGCGATGGTTATCCTTCACTTACCAATAGGACAAAATATGACGATACCACAATGGTAATTCTTCATCAATCATGGAATGAGGCAGTCACAATCACTTCTAACGAATCAAAGACAATGCTAGGTCACACGACTTGTTCAAAAAAAAAGAAGAGAAAAAAATGACGAAAAAAATGATGAAAAAAGTGATGAAAGAAAAGAATATAGCAGTAAAAAGAAAAAGGATGGTAAAATAAAGCAAGAACAAAGTCGTGTGATAATGAATCAAGAGAATAAAAGGTGTGTGACTGCCATGTCCGAAAAACTTCATTGATTCCTCAACCATCTTAAAATTCCTTGTGAGGGATGAACACTCATGTTGAGTTAATTGAACTTAGGGACGGAGAACATCATGAAGGGGGTGGGTACCAAATAATTTGAGCCTAAAAATCCTTTGTTTCTGAAAACCGTGAACCCGACCAAGTTACAACCCTTAAAAGTTCTAATTGAAGTAGGGTTTATTTCGAAATCACACACCGACGAGATAGCGTTTAGCTGACTCCCAATGAAGCGTAACACATATCTATGTTGGTATTGTATGCCCGCTTTACATTTCATTCACAAGAGGTGGCCACCTCATTGCATAAAAAGTTTTTAAACTTCAAGACTAGCATAGGCTTTGCATTAGAATTGTCATTCTTAGGATTAACATTCTTTTGCATACAAAACATTTGCTTAAACATCAAGGAAGTTTCCATGATGAGAATCCATGAAGAGCTTGATCATGTCAAAGTAAAAGAGACTTGAGAACTCCGTAGAGTTAAGAAGCAATCATTTCAGAGACTAATTATCAAAGCGAGTTGCCTGAATACTCCATTGAGCATGTGCAGTTTGATGCCCTCGTTGTTTGATTATCAAATCAAGTGCCTAAACACTCCGTTGAGCCTGATCAGTTTGATATTGTCCTTGATTGGCTACCCTGAGGGGAAAAGGTTGAATGATCCATTGAGCAAATTAGTTGATACCTTCTTTGATTGACTACCCTGAGGGGAGAAGTTTGAATACTCGGTGGAGTAGATGCATTTTGATTAAGTACCCTGAGGGGAAGAGTTTGAAGACTCCATGGAGCGTGATAAAGTTGCTTCCATAGTTTGGTTGACTTCAAAGGAAGTAGACTTGAGGATCATGATAAGATGTACATAATCAAGGGCAGTCACGACGAGGAATCTCTCTCGTGAGTTCAGCTAATCTGGGGCAATCAAATCGAGGTTAGACATCTCAAAATTCGACCAATCAGGATCAATCAAGTCGAGGAATCTCTCTCGTGAGTTCAATAAATCAAAGGGCAATCAAATCGAGGTTTGACCTCTCAAATCCAATTAATCTGGGTCAATCAAGTCGAGGAATCCCTCTCTTGATCTCATCCAATCAGAAGTAGTGATGGCGAGACATCTCTTTCAAAGTTCAATCAATCAGGGATAATCACGACGAGGAATCTCTCTTGTGAATTCGATCAATCCGAGGCAGCGATGTCAAGACACCTCTCTCAGAATTCAGTCAATCTGGGGCAATTACGTCAAGATTCGAAAAATCTCATCAAGGGTCTGTTGATCAAGAGAAAGAATATTTCAAATAATTAAATATGCTGGGGCAGAATTTTCCCAAGTAATTGTGGTGTAAGGATCCTTTCGAGGCAAATAACTTCGCAAGTCAGGCAGCCTGGGGCACGATCTCTTTGGTTTGTATTGAAGGAACCGTCAGTCACTTGTAAAGTGCAATTGGCCATCACGGAGTTGATAAGTATCATAATGCTTTTCCCCAATAAGTTTCTCTCCCCCCAAGCATAAGAGTTTATTTCTCCTGAGATTTGGTTCCATTCCTTAAGCATAGGAGTTTATTTCTCCTAGAAAAGTCTCTCCCCAAGTATAGGAGTTTATTTCTCCTGAGAATTCATTCTCTCCCCAAGTATAGGAGTTTATTTCTCCTCGGAGTTATTCCACTCATCCCAAAAAGGGTTCCTTATCCAGATATCTAATCCCTACCACGGTGAATTGAGGGAATCTCCTCAAGCTGAAAATTCTCCAAGCAATGGCACGTAGTGAGAAGTCAGAAGTCATTCTTCAAGTCAACGAAGAATTATATCTCGCAAGTTAAAGTCCAATGTCTATTGGCACCCCCACAGAGTTCTTAACACTAAGGGGATTCTCCCTGGTGTTTACCTCTCCCGAGGTCAGAGACGAAGCTCGGTCGACAAGTCAACGAAATATTCTCTAAAGGGCCCTCATTATCTCTGCATATAGTAATCATTGCATTCACATTGCATCTACAAAAACGCGTAACATTTCCATGAATATGGAGCATTACGCCATGGAAATATTCAAACATGCATCAATGTATAAGCCAAGTTTGTATGTGCTTCAAAGGCACAAGGTAATATATCCCCAGAAGAAGTCTCACTTTCTCTCTCCAGTGTGGATTGGATACAGAGTCATTCTTCTTCAAGATCATGGTCTCTTTGGTTATTTCCTTTTTGCTGAGTTCGATCGTTTGGATAACCCATACTTGGTGTGTGGCAATTCGAATGATTGCCACTCTTGTAGAATTACACCCCGCCTTTCGGCCTGAGGGAACCATGTAGTTCTTATGTTCCGTAAGTAACAATACTTCCTTCAAAGTCCAGTGTTTATTTGCATCATCTAATAGATTCTGGTCGTCACCAGTCCTCTCTTTGTATTCACTTTTTGTGAGTCCCCTTACTGCCTTTTGCATAAGGGATATCTCTTGCTTCTTGCAAGTTTGCCTTGGTTATTTTCCCGTATGTTGCGTGCAGATTAGAGTGCGAATGAGGGTGGGCATTCAACCCATCTCATTTTTCAATCATTTGGGTAATCATACTTGGTGTGTGGCAACTCGAATGAATGCCACTCTTGAAGAGTACACCCCGCCTTTTCGCCTGAGGGATCCATGTAACTCTTATGCTTCGCAAGCATCAACATCTCTGTGAATGTTCAGTGGTTACTGTCATCCGCGTGTCGAGTCTAGTCGTTACTAGTCTTGTTTTGGTTATTTTCCCGCATGCCGCGTGCATAATAGAGTGCGAATGAGGGTGGGCATTCAACCCATCTCATTTTTCAATCATTTGAAATCCATACTATGTGTGTGGCAATTCGAATGATTGCCACCCTTGAAGGGTTACACCCCGCCTTTCGGCCTGAGGGAACCATGTAGTTCTTATGCTCCGCAAGCACCAATTCCTTCTTGAAAGCCCAGTGTTTACTGGCATCCCCTGATTGATTCTAGTTGTCACTAGCCTTTCTTTAAGTCAAGCCCAATGGTTATTGGCATTGCCTTCAAATTGAGTGTTCATAAACATCCCCAATAAGAGTCTAGTTGTTACTAGTCATCATCAGTCAAGTCCAATGATTATTGGCATCTCTTTCAAAAGTCCCATGGTTATGGGCATCCTTTCAAGTCCAATTGTTGTCGGCAAAAGTCCAATGATTATTGGCATACCTTTTAAGATCTAGAGTCAACCTTCGGCTGTGTCTCTTTTATGATCTTGGAAACCGAATCCCTACAGGCTAGGGAACGCATATGAACACCTGCAAAATTAAAACGCAAATATTCGCGGCATATAAATCGTAAACATATAATATACACATAAGCATATAAGCCCTAAGTTCATAGGTTCGACGTAACGGCTTAGGGAGCCTACACTTCCCATAGGTATGTTCTAGAAGGTCTCATGGGGTCGTTCGTAGCCTCCGAGACTTTTTGTCTCTTTGGATTTTAGAACAACTCATTTGTCCATGAGGTTTGAGTTTTAGGGTGTTGCACCCCAAAATTTGCCCATTTATTTATTCCCCAATTGGCTTTCATATCACATCCATGTGCATACTTCATGTAGGTCATTCAATTGATACATTCGTTTATATCATTGTTATTGTTCAAGAAAATTGACAAAAAAAGGGGAAGCTAAGGCTGAAGAAATTCCTTATTAAAAATTAGATCTGAGGTCCCAGGCATCGTCTTCAATGACATTCTCTTGAGGTCAGGGTTTTATTGTCTCCAAGCCAAAGCTTTGATTAAAAGATATAATCCTCAAGTTCATCAGGCTTTCCAAATTAGGGTTTTGACCAAAGTTAACCCTGTTGACTTTTCGGTTAACATTTAATCAGAAGATGATTGTTGAGTATGAAATCATGGGTGCATTAAGGAAGTATTCATTTGATTCTCATCGATTTGAAAACTGATTGAGAGTTGGATCGGAAACAGATTAATCGGGAAATTCATCTGGAATCAGAAAAATCAGGAAAAGTTGACTTTTTTGGTCAAAATCAAGGTCAACTGTCAAATATTGACTTTTAGTGGAAAGTCGGTCAAAGAAAATCAAAGAAATAAATAAAATCAAGAAAATGTCAAATTTCCCCACTCTTAGAATTTTTTTGAAGAGTTTAAGATTGGATGAACAGTCAACTTCAAGCCCTGATTACACGTGGCAGAGGACATTGTTTGGACAAATTTCCAACATCAAAGTAGTTCCTCTCATGGAGGAGAATAACTTTGTAGTTGGACACTTTTCCATTGGAAGCTTTTTTTGAAGAGTTATTAAGATGTGAAATTGAGACTTTTTATTTAAAGCAAGTCATAATGGCAAGGCAAAATTCTGGGCAGCGTGACACATTTGATCAAACACGTGGTGTGCCATTTTCCAATTGTGTTTCAGGGAATTTTAAAGATCTTTTGAAGCCATTATTGTGGCCTTTCCATTATATGCCATATCCCCTATCCATAGAAACAAGAATCAAGCAAATTGGGTGTGTATTGAATCATTTATGAAGCCTTAAAGTTATGCCCTCATCAAGTCACCACTGCGTGGCAAGCTGGGCCAGGCTCCTAAGGCACGCGCATGCATTATGTCAAACACTTGGCGTGCCAATTTTGAGATCAATTTTTAGGCTCTACAAATTCCCATTTGGATCAATCTTGATATCAAATCATTCTTTGCCACGTCTTCTTTCCAATGGGCTATGGATGGAATTTTTTGGACATGTAATGAGTAAAATATGAGGCTTCAAAGTCACGCATCGACCGGGTTATGTTCTGGCTAAGGCTAGGCAGGTCACGCGCATAGGGAATGCAGCATTAACATGGCATACTCAAGGTCATTTTGGGTGTACATCCAATCCATGTTTCAAGATGTCACTAACAGGAAACTTGCTCTACCAAGTACTCTCTTCACATTAATCCCTAGTTCAAGTCAAGGGATGACCTAGGCCTAGAGTTATGAATGCACCAAGTTGACATGGGGAGTACTCATATAGCCAAGCCAAGGTTGGGCGTGCACACGTAAAATGCTGCTACATCCCTTTAATAAACTCATGTGGCATACTGAGCACAAAAAGGTGGTGAGAAAGCTTACTCCATATGTATGAAACTTGCTTATTAAGTGTTAGAAAAGTTCCACTATATCCAACCTACCATAACACTCAATGCACCTTCACCCTATAAATACAAACATTCCCTCACAGAATCATTCTCACGACACACTCTTCATTTTTTCCAGATTTTTCTTCTTACACATCCTCATTCTTCTTCTCCTCTTCCTCTTTCCCATTACTCTTCACTCTCTCTTCACTCTCCAACAAACTCAACAATTTCTAACCGCCGTAACAGAATCACTCAACTAACTCTCGTCCACCACTCTTCTTCTCTCATCTTCATCATCTTCTAACCACCATCACAAACCTCCATGAAAGAATCACCAAGCTTCTAATCTCCACCATTGTAGTCACTGCTGCGCCTTCACATTCATCATCCTCTTCTCATCAGATCTACTTCCATAGCTGCCACGAAGAGTTTTTACAAACCATAAAGAACTCCTCTATCAATCTTCATTACAATCATCAGCCTTCAACCACCAGCAACCTCCTTCTGCATTCGCCATCAATCTCCTGTAACATTCAATCAACATCATAGCATCATCATCATCGATATGGTAATCGTTTGAGAATAGATTTAGTATCTTCATCATTCAAGATTCTGTGAGTTTATTTCTCACAGATCAAGCATCAGTTACTATCTCGATTCGTCATCTCCTTCGAACGTGAGCTTGTGGAGTGTGGTGGAGATTTTCTTATCTTCCTTGACTCAAGAACCTTCTTCAGGTAATTTATCTTGCTCTCCTTTCTTTGCATCCGTAGTGACATGATTGGAATGTGTGCGTTTGAATTGTGATGTTCGCTTTAGTGCTCGTCTTCCTGTAGATTTGAGTTGAAAATGATTGTTTTCATTGACTATAAACGCTATGCATAGGTTCTGAATGAGAATAGAGGTGAACCTTGATGGTCCCTTGCGCTCTGTTTGAGTGTGGTGTAGTTAGGATTTTCGAGTTCGGTTTCGGTGGGAACTTTAGAGTGAGTTTAGGGAAAATAAAGATCATATTCTTGTTCAGGATGCGAAACTGAGTTGAAAGGTGGCCCCTTTATTGGTTTATGTGCTTTCTAGTCGCAGCGCCGGCGAGGGTCGATCGGAGAAGACGACCGGAGCCCTAGCTCCGGCGTCTGTTTCATGCCATGCATTTCTTTTTCCGTCGCTTAGGTGTATTTTCTCAGATTTTTGTTAACTATGCTTTGTGCTAAGGATTGGAGAATGTGTTGTCTAATGGTGATTGGCTCATGAATCTCTTTTTGTCTTATTATACTTAAAAAAAAATAGTGCACCGATTGATTAATCTTCATGTCACATTTTTATTTTTTCTACCACATGTGAAAAGCATAGGTTAGTAGAATGCATTGATTATTTTTTAATAGAGGTTAATCACATAATGTGGAAAATAAAAGATGATGGACCAAGATTGGAAACTGGGCCTGATCGCTTTACTCCTCACACCCCTAATTATAGGCCCAGTTTGCTTCACAACATAGATTTAGTTCATTTCACTTTTACTAATTCACCCCATGCTGGTAATAAAAACCAATATAAAAATAATTTTCTCTCTTTTATTCTTTTTGCATATTAATTGATTTTTGCTTAGATAAAGTGATAAAAATAGTTTTGGGTCAATTATAATTTTTAGGAATAATTGTTTTAATTAGATTTTGATTGTTGATTTGTTTTAAGTTTTGATTGGTTCATACATAGAAAATAAATAGTCTTTTTAGTTTTAATTTTTGGGACATGATAAAAAATACAAATTGCTTGTGAATAATATTTTAATGGTTAGTTTAGACTTTAATTCTTTCTTTTTGTGAATATTTTCATATTTTGTGAAATGTCTAAAATACCCCTAGTTGTTAAAGTTGACTTTAGTCAACTTAAACAACTTTCTTCTTAGTTAATTCCCTTTAGATTTTAGTCTAGATTTTAAATAGGAATTAGAATAACAATTAGACTAGAAAATAGGTTAGTCTTCCCTTTTTTTCATTTTCTTTTTTCTTTTCAACATTAAAACACTAATAAATAAAGATGCGAATCACACTTCACTAAAAGTGGGAGAGAAATGAGTGGGATTTATTCCCTAATCTGTTTCTCAAACACTTAGTGGGAGAGAAATGAGTGGGATCCATTCCCTAATCTGTTTCTCGATCACTATATAGAGAAATGAGTGGGATTCATTCCCTAATCTGTTTCTCTACCATTATACACTCTTATGTGATTCAACTCGCAGATTAATTCCCCTAAAAAATCACCATTCCAAAACATCTAAAATACTTAATAAAGGCTCAGACCTAAACAAAGTAATGAAGTGGTGCGAAGCCTTGTATTGGGTTTTGTTCATCATGAAGTTACATAAAAACCACAAACCCAATTTCGCTTCTCTTAAGAACAAGTTAAGTCCAGTCCAAAACTAGGCGTATAAGTCTCTAAAGGTTGAGCATCGTGGATTGTGACCTTAACCTCTGTTCAACTAAAAAACACAAAACAAATGGAAACTATTGAGTCGAACTACGGTCGCTCTGATTCCTGAAAAGGATACGTAGGCATTGGGTCGCGGGGCCTAAGCGAGCACACTTGTAAATAATTCCTTCTTTTCCCCGTATTTCTTTTGCATTCATTTTCATTTAGGTTTAGACATTAGACACCCTTTAGGTAGAAACAAACATAGGTGGATACCATCGAGTACGATGGGCGTGAGGGGTGCTAGCACCTTCCCCTTGCGCAACCGACTCCCGTACCCTGTTCTCTGGTCGCAAGACCTTGTTCTTATTCTGAGTTAGGTTTTCTGATATTCCTTTCCCTTGATGGGATAAATATATTAGTGGCGACTCTGATCATTTTTCGCGGTAGCGACAGCTGGCGACTCTGTTGGGGATGTGATAGACCTATGCTGGTCCATTCTTAGCGAGTCGATCCTAGCCTTTGTTTGTTTGTTTATTGGGTGCTTATTTGTTTATTTATATATGCACATCCTGTATATATGCTTGCATATCATGTCTATTTTCCTGCTTGCACATCATGTTTACTTTCCGCATGCATCTGGACTATATTATGGGTCCCCGTGGGGGCCACATATTTTCTCTGTTTGCAGGTTGGGTGGGATGTTTCTATGAGGTAAAAGGCCCAATACCCAGGCCATGAGTGATACCTTAAGAACTAGGAATAGAGTGGCTATGACGGACAGAAGACGTATGTCTGATTGTTCCGATCATGTATCCACGGGAAGAGCTTGGTTGAACGAGGCAATATCGTATGATTGCGCCTACTTTCAATCCTCTGTTGGCTTTTTTGACCTACCCTGGACTAGATTTACCCGTGAGTGGGGATGGAATCATATTCTTTGCAGGTGCAGGTACATGTTCTGTTGGTGACTATTATTCTTATGGTTCTATGGTACCTATGTCGGACCTTTGATCCTGTGACATTCGACCTACATCAGTTATTCAGAGGATTTTACGATGGTTATTCAGATTATATGGACCTTGATCCCATGCTTTTGCATTGCATAACATCATTGTTTTATCCACTTCATTTATGAGGAGTCCTAAAGTCTATTTCAAAAAAAAAAAGTAAAAAAACATAAAAGATGGAAAAGAAAAAAGAAAAGATACTATATGCAAAAAAAAAAGAATAAAAGAGAAACAAAAGTTGATGAAAAGACTTTAGTATCCCTTAGAAATGAAACATGCATTCCTATTATCATGCATTTCATAGTTCTCTCAGAAGCTTATGGGGGCCCTTTCTACTCAGATTCTGATCTCAGCAACAAAGTCGACTTCTCACCGCTACATGCTTGAAAGGTAATAACGGAACAACTTCGTGAAGTTTTTTGACTGAGATAAGAACATAAATGGGGACTAATGTGAATCAGTGTATGGAGGCTATTCAAGCTTTTTCTCTTAGAAAAGAAGAGTTGAGATAGGTTCTTTAGAGGCCAAATGAAAATGTTAATCTCGCCCTAGGAGAAGGTCTTATGAATCAGAATGTCCGAAATACTGTTGAGATTCCTATTACTATTAAGGAGGATTCGCAACAATTTGGAAATTGAAGTCTTCAAATTTCCGATTATTGAAATTGACAAAAGGTTCCACCTTTTAGAGAAAAGTTTGAAAGCCATAAAAGATTGTGACTCTGTTGATTTAGACATTGTTGGATTGTGCCTAGTGCTTGATGTCAAGAGCTGCAAAGGTCATTTATTCTCTCTCTGGATAGTTTGGACATGCAAGCCAAAGTGGTAATCATCTCTTGTACATATATGGAAGTTGCTTGGGGCTCCCGACCGAGGGATAAGCAAGACGTATTCTTATCTTGAGCAATGCACTATTTGCATTGCTCGAATCCCTAAAGCATTACAAATTCTTGTGCAACTTCATCCGAATCTTTTGCCATATGGTAATCAAGAGTGTTCTGCAGAGGCATTTCTCATTCTCAAGTTGTTGCTTCATATCATATGTCACCTCTTCCCGGAATTTTTCTTCTCGGTGGCCTTTGCTCGTCAACGGAGACAAAAAGAATATGAGAAACAAATTGATGTGATTCTATTGCCTTGTGCCCGTTCACTTCCTTGTTTGTTGGAACTTCAGTTAGTAGTTCTCCTGAGTTTGAGGACCATACAAGATTCTCTCCATTTTTTATGGTGATTATTGTTCTAGCGTCTATATTTGGGGCTCCCGACCGAGGGATAAGCAAGACATTGTCTATCTTGAGTATTGCATCATTTGCATTGCTCGAATCCCTAAAGTAAGGCAAAAATGCACCACTCTTGTACACCTTTGTTGGAATATTCTTCTGGGAAGTAATCTAAAGTGTGCGGAAGGAACATATGATGATGCTAAGTGGCTACCATGCTGGGGCACCTAGCCATTCAACTGAAGGTGGTAGGACATTCAAAGGCGGAATTCAAGACCTCGTGTATTCCAAAACAATTGCATTCACTCTAAGAGGTTTATGCTTATACTGAAGTCTCAATGGGGTATCAAAACTGCAGAAAACATTCAAGAGCAATTAGTCCATACGGAGTCAAGTCTCCTCAACAATGGCATTCATTTAGTTTTTTATTGTATTCTCATTTGTAACATTTAATTGTTTGTTTAAGCATTTTCTAGCATGTAGAAATTTGTTAATTTCTAAATGAAAACCATAATACATTGTTTATGTTTGTCTTGAAGTAATCCATTCGTTTTCACTCATAAAATGTTTTGGCATTACGATACCGATTTTACTTATCTCTTGCTTAGGCAACGAGCGGAGGGAGAATGATGATATAAAAATGCAAAACCCCTAATTGTGTGTTTTTGAATAAAACCTTGCTGATGATGTACATGCATTGTTTCAAATCCCCAAACATTGGAGGTATAAGAGAGATAGACCCCCGTTAACCCCTTTGAGCCTTGAAGTATGAGTTTCTTTTTAATCAGAAAAAACCTTATTTTAACCCTGGGGCAGGGTAGTGTTCATTTAACTCGATCAAGTGTTCAAAACTCACAAATGATATGCATCTAAGGATACAACAATGGTTATCCTTCAAAAGGTTGAGGAAATTCAAAATCGCGATGGTTATCCTTCACTTACCAAGAGGAAAAAATATGACGATACCACAATGGTAATTCTTCATCAATCATGGAATGAGGCAGTCGCAATCACTTCCAACGAATCAAAGACAACGCTACGTCACACGACTTGTTCAAAAAAAAAAGAAGAGAAAAAAATGACGAAAAAAATGATGAAAAAAGTGATGAAAGAAAAGAATATAGCAGTAAAAAGAAAAAGGATGGTAAAATAAAGCAAGAACAAAGTCGTGTGATAATGAATCAAGAGAATAAAAGGTGAGTGACTGCCATGTCCGAAAAACTTCATTGATTCCTCAACCATCTTAAAATTCCTTGTGAGGGATGAACACTCATGTTGAGTTAATTGAACTTAGGGACGGAGAACATCATGAAGGGGGTGGGTACCAAATAATTTTGAGCCTAAAAATCCTTTGTTTCTTAAAACCGTGAACCCGACCAAGTTACAACCCTTAAAAGTTCTAATTGAAGTAGGGTTTATTTCGAAATCACACACCGACGAGATAGCGTTTAGCTGACTCCCAATGAAGCGTAACACATATCTATGTTGGTATTGTATGCCCGCTTTACATTTCATTCACAAGAGGCGGCCACCTCATTGCATAAAAAGTTTTTAAACTTCAAGACTAGCATAGGCTTTGCATTAGAATTGTCATTCTTAGGATTAACATTCTTTTGCATACAAAACATTTGCTTAAACATCAAGGAAGTTTCCATGATGAGAATCCATGAAGAGCTTGATCATGTCAAAGTAAAAGAGACTTGAGAACTCCGTAGAGTTAAGAAGCAATCATTTCAGAGACTAATTATCAAAGCGAGTTGCCTGAATACTCCATTGAGCATGTGCAGTTTGATGCCCTCGTTGTTTGATTATCAAATCAAGTGCCTAAACATTCCGTTGAGCCTGATCAGTTTGATATTGTCCTTGATTGGCTACCCTGAGGGGAAAAGGTTGAATGATCCATTGAGCAAATCAGTTGATACCTTCTTTGATTGACTACCCTGAGGGGAGAAGTTTGAATACTCGGTGGAGTAGATGCATTTTGATTAAGTACCCTGAGGGGAAGAGTTTGAAGACTCCATGGAGCGTGATAAAGTTGCTTCCATAGTTTGGTTGACTTCAAAGGAAGTAGACTTGAGGATCATGATAAGATGTACATAATCAGGGGCAGTCACGACGAGGAATCTCTCTCGTGAGTTCAGCTAATCTGGGGCAATCAAATCGAGGTTAGACATCTCAAAATTCGACCAATCAGGATCAATCAAGTCGAGGAATCTCTCTCGTGAGTTCAATAAATCAAGGGGCAATCAAATCGAGGTTTGACCTCTCAAATCCAATTAATCTGGGTCAATCAAGTCGAGGAATCCCTCTCTTGATCTCATCCAATCAGAAGTAGTGATGGCAAGACATCTCTTTCAAAGTTCAATCAATCAGGGATAATCACGACGAGGAATCTCTCTTGTGAATTCGATCAATCCGAGGCAGCGATGTCAAGACACCTCTCTCAGAATTCGGTCAATCTGGGGCAATTACGTCAAGATTCGAAAAATCTCATCAAGGGTCTGTTGATCAAGAGAAAGAATATTTCAAATAATTAAATATGCTGGGGCAGAATTTTCCCAAGTAATTGTGGTGTAAGGATCCTTTCGAGGCAAATAACTTCGCAAGTCAGGCAGCCTGGGGAACGATCTCTTTGGTTTGTATTGAAGGAACCGTCAGTCACTTGTAAAGTGCAGTTGGCCATCACGGAGTTGATAAGTATCATAATGCTTTTCCCCAATAAGTTTCTCTCCCCCCAAGCATAGGAGTTTATTTCTCCTGAGATTTGGTTCCATTCCTTAAGCATAGGAGTTTATTTCTCCTAGAAAAGTCTCTCCCCAAGTATAGGAGTTTATTTCTCCTGAGAATTCATTCTCTCCCCAAGTATAGGAGTTTATTTCTCCTCGGAGTTATTCCACTCATCCCAAAAAGGGTTCCTTATCCAGATATCTAATCCCTACCACGGTGAATTGAGGGAATCTCCTCAAGCTGAAAATTCTCCAAGCAATGGCACGTAGTGAAAAGTCAGAAGTCATTCTTCAAGTCAACGAAGAATTATATCTCGCAAGTTAAAGTCCAATGTCTATTGGCACCCCCACAGAGTTCTTAACACTAAGGGGATTCTCCCTGGTGTTTACCTCTCCCGAGGTCAGAGACGAAGCTCGGTCGACAAGTCAACAAAATATTCTCTAAAGGGCCCTCGTTATCTCTTCATATAGTAATCATTGCATTCACATTGCATCTACAAAAGCGCGTAACATTTCCATGAATATGGAGCATTACACCATGGAAAAATTCAAACATGCATCAATGCATAAGCCAAATTTGTATGTGCTTCAAAGGCACAAGGTAATATATCCCCAGAAGAAGTCTCACTTTCTCTATCCAGTGTGGATTGGATACAGAGTCATTCTTCTTCAAGATCATGGTCTCTTTGGTTATTTCCTTTTTGCTGAGTTCGATCGTTTGGATAACCCATACTTGGTGTGTGGCAATTCGAATGATTGCCACTCTTGTAGAATTACACCCCGCCTTTCGGCCTGAGGGAACCATGTAGTTCTTATGTTCCGTAAGTAACAATACTTCCTTCAAAGTCCAGTGTTTATTTGCATCATCTAATAGAGTCTGGTCGTCACCAGTCCTCTCTTTGTATTCACTTTTTGTGAGTCCCCTTACTGCCTTTTGCATAAGGGATATCTCTTGCTTCTTGCAAGTTTGCCTTGGTTATTTTCCCGTATGTTGCGTGCAGATTAGAGTGCGAATGAGGGTGGGCATTCAACCCATCTCATTTTTCAATCATTTGGGTAATCATACTTGGTGTGTGGCAACTCGAATGAATGCCACTCTTGAAGAGTACACCCCGCCTTTTCGCCTGAGGGATCCATGTAACTCTTATGCTTCGCAAGCATCAACATCTCTGTGAATGTTCAGTGGTTACTGTCATCCGTGTGTCGAGTCTAGTCGTTACTAGTCTTGTTTTGGTTATTTTCCGGCATGCCGCGTGCATAATAAGTGCGAATGAGGGTGGGCATTCAACCCATCTCATTTTTCAATCATTTGGGTAATCATACTTGGTGTGTGGCAACTCGAATGAATGCCACTCTTGAAGAGTACACCCCGCCTTTTCGCCTGAGGGATCCATGTAACTCTTATGCTTCGCAAGCATCAACATCTCTGTGAATGTTCAGTCGTTACTGTCATCCGTGTGTCGAGTCTAGTCGTTACTAGTCTTGTTTTGGTTATTTTCCGGCATGCCGCGTGCATAATAAAGTGCGAATGAGGGTGGGCATTCAACCCATCTCATTTTTCAATCATTTGAAATCCATACTATGTGTGTGGCAATTCGAATGATTGCCACCCTTGAAGGGTTACACCCCGCCTTTCGGCCTGAGGGAACCATGTAGTTCTTATGCTCCGCAAGCACCAATGCCTTCTTGAAAGCCCAGTGTTTACTGGCATCCCCTGATTGATTCTAGTTGTCACTAGCCTTTCTTTCAGTCAAGCCCAATGGTTATTGGCATTGCCTTCAAATTGAGTGTTCATAAACATCCCCAATAAGAGTCTAGTTGTTACTAGTCATCTTCAGTCAAGTCCAATGATTATTGGCATCTCTTTCAAAAGTCCCATGGTTATGGGCATCCTTTCAAGTCCAATTGTTATCAGCAAAAGTCCAATGATTATTGGCATACCTTTTAAGATCTAGAGTCACCCTTCGGCTGTGTCTCTTTTATGATCTTGGAAACCGAATCCCTACAGGCTAGGGAACGCATATGAACACCTGCAAAATTAAAACGCAAATATTCGCGGCATATAAATCGTAAACATATAATATACACATAAGCATATAAGCCCTAAGTTCATAGGTTCGACGTAACGGCTTAGGGAGCCTACACTTCCCATAGGTATGTTCTAGAAGGTCTCATGGGGTCGTTCGTAGCCTCCGAGACTTTTTGTCTCTTTGGATTTTAGAACAACTCATTTGTCCATGAGGTTTGAGTTTTAGGGTGTTGCACCCCAAAATTTGCCCATTTATTTATTCCCCAATTGGCTTTCATATCACATCCATGTGCATACTTCATGTAGGTCATTCATTTGATACATTCGTTTATATCATTGTTATTGTTCAAGAAAATTGACAAAAAAAGGGGAAGCTAAGGCTGAAGAAATTCCTTATTGAAAATTAGATCTGAGGTCCCAAGCATCGTCTTCAATGACATTCTCTTGAGGTCAGGGTTTTATTGTCTCCAAGCCAAAGCTTTGATTAAAAGATATAATCCTCAAGTTCATCAGGCTTTCCAAGTTAGGGTTTTGACCAAAGTTAACCCTGTTGACTTTTCGGTCAACATTTAATCAGAAGATGATTGTTGAGTATGAAATCATGGGTGCATTAAGGAAGTATTCATTTGATTCTCATTGAGTTGAAAACTGATTGAGAGTTGGATCGGAAACAGATTAATTGGGAAATTCATCTGGAATCAGAAAAATCAGGAAAAGTTGACTTTTTTGGTCAAAATCAAGGTCAACTGTCAAATATTAACTTTTGGTGGAAAGTCGGTCAAAGAAAATCAAAGAAATAAATAAAATCAAGAAAATGTCAAATTTCCCCACTCTTAGAATTTTTTTGAAGAGTTTAAGATTGGATGAACAGTCAACTTCAAGCCCTGATTACACGTGGCAGAGGACATTGTTTGGACAAATTTCCAACATCAAAGTAGTTCCTCTCATGGAGGAGAATAACTTTGTAGTTGGACACTTTTCCATTGGAAGCTTTTTTTGAAGAGTTATTAAGATGTGAAATTGAGACTTTTTATTTAAAGCAAGTCATAATGGCAAGGCAAAATTCTGGGCAGCGTGACGCATTTGATCAAACACGTGGTGTGCCATTTTCCAATTGTGTTTCAGGGAATTTTAAAGATCTTTTGAAGCCATTATTGAGGCCTTTCCATTATTTGCCATATCCCCTATCCATAGAAACAAGAATCAAGCAAATTGGGTGTGTATTGAATCATTTATGAAGCCTTAAAGTTATGCCCTCATCAAGTCACCACTGCGTGGCAAGCTGGGCCAGGCTCCTAAGGCACGCGCATGCATTATGTCAAACACTTGGCGTGCCAATTTTGAGATCAATTTTTAGGCTCTACAAATTCCCATTTGGATCAATCTTGATATCAAATCATTCTTTGCCACGTCTTCTTTCCAATGGGCTATGGATGGAATTTTTTGGACATGTAATGAGTAAAATATGAGGCTTCAAAGTCACGCATCGACCGGGTTATGTTCTGGCTAAGGCTAGGAAGGTCACGCGCATAGGGAATGCAGCATTAACATGGCACACTCAAGGTCATTTTGGGTGTACATCCAATCCATGATTCAAGATGTCACTAACAGGAAACTTGCTCTACCAAGTACTCTCTTCACATTAATCCCTAGTTCAAGTCAAGGGATGACCTAGGGCTAGAGTTATGAATGCACCAAGTTGACATGGGGAGTACTCAAATAGCCAAGCCAAGGTTGGGCGTGCACACGTAAAATGCTGCTACATCCCTTTAATAAACTCATGTGGCATACTGAGCACAAAAAGGTGGTGAGAAAGCTTACTCCATATGTATGAAACTTGCTTATTAAGTGTTAGAAAAGTTCCACTATATCCAACCTACCATAACACTCAATGCACCTTCACCCTATAAATACAAACATTCCCTCACAGAATCATTCTCACGACACACTCTTCATTTTTTCCAGATTTTTCTTCTTACACATCCTCATTCTTCTTCTCCTCTTCCTCTTTCCCATTACTCTTCACTCTCTCTTCACTCTCCAACAAACTCAACAATTTCTAACTGCCGTAACAGAATCACTCAACTAACTCTCGTCCACCACCCTTCTTCTCTCATCTTCATCATCTTCTAACCACCATCACAAACCTCCATGAAAGAATCACCAAGCTTCTAATCTCCACCATTGTACTCACTGCTGCGCCTTCACATTCATCATCCTCTTCTCATCAGATCTACTTCCATAGCTGCCACGAAGAGTTTTTACAAACCATAAAGAACTCCTCTATCAATCTTCATTACAATCATCAGCCTTCAACCACCAGCAACCTCCTTCTGCATTCGCCATCAATCTCCTGTAACATTCAATCAACATCACAGCATCATCATCATCGATATGGCAATCGTTTGAGAATAGATTCAGTATCTTCATCATTCAAGATTCTGTGAGTTTATTTCTCACAGATCAAGCATCAATTACAATCTCGATTCGTCATCTCCTTCATACGTGAGCTTGTGGAGTGTGGTGGAGATTTTCTTATCTTTCTTGACTCAAGAACCTTCTTCAGGTAATTTATCTTGCTCTCCTTTCTTTGCATCCGTAGTGACATGATTGGAATGTGTGCGTTTGAATTGTGATGTTCGCTTTAGTGCTCGTCTTCCTGTATATTTGAGTTGAAAATGATTGTTTTCATTGACTATAAACGCTATGCATAGGTTCTGAATGAGAATAGAGGTGAACCTTGATGGTCCCTTGCGCTCTGTTTGAGTGTGGTGTAGTTAGGATTTTCGAGTTCGGTTTCGGTGGGAACTTTAGAGTGAGTTTAGGGAAAATAAAGATCATATTCTTGTTCAGGATGCGAAACCGAGTTGAAAGGTGACCCCTTTATTGGTTTCTGTGCTTTCTAGTCGCAATGCCGGCGAGGGTCGATCGGAGAAGACGACCGGAGCCCTAGCTCCGGCGTCTGTTTCATGCCATGCATTTCTTTTTCCGTCGCTTAGGTGGCACGTTAGCATTGGTGTATTTTCTCAGATTTTTGTTAACTATGCTTTGTGCTAAGGATTGGAGAATGTGTTGTCTAATGGTGATTGGCTCATGAATCTCTTTTTGTCTTATTATACTTAAAAAAAAAATAGTGCACCGATTGATTAATCTTCATGTCACATTTTTATTTTTTCTACCACATGTGAAAAGCATAGGTTAGTAGAATGCATTGATTATTTTTGAATAGAGGTTAATCACATAATGTGGAAAATAAAAGATGATGGACCAAGATTGGAAACTGGGCCTGATCGCTTTACTCCTCACACCCCTAATTATAGGCCTAGTTTGCTTCACAACACAGATTTAGTTCATTTCACTTTTACTAATTCACCCCATGCTGGTAATAAAAACCAATATAAAAATAATTTTCTTTCTTTTATTCTTTTTGCATATTATTTGATTTTTGCTTAGATAAAGTGATAAAAATAGTTTTGGGTCAATTATAATTTTTAGGAATAATTGTTTTAATTAGATTTTGATTGTTGATCTGTTTTAAGTTTTGATTGGTTCATACATAGAAAATAAATAGTCTTTTTAGTTTTAATTTTTGGAAATAGCTTTGACATGATAAAAAATACAAATTGCTTGTGAATAATATTTTCATGGTTAGTTTAGACTTTAATTCTTTCTTTTTGTGAATATTTTCATATTTTGTGAAATGTCTAAAATACCCCTAGTTGTTAAAGTTGACTTTAGTCAACTTAAACAACTTTCTTCTTAGTTAATTCCCTTTAGATTTTAGTCTAGATTTTAAATAGGAATTAGAATAACAATTAAACTAGAAAATAGGTTAGTCTCCCCTTTTTTTTATTTTCTTTTTTCTTTTCAATATTAAAACACTAATAAATAAAGATGCGAATCACACTTCACTAAAAGTGGGAGAGAAATGAGTGGGATTTATTCCCTAATCTGTTTCTTAAACACTTAGTGGGAGAGAAATGAGTGGGATCCATTCCCTAATCTGTTTCTCGATCACTATATAGAGAAATGAGTGGGATTCATTCCCTAATCTGTTTCTCTACCATTATACACTCTTATGTGATTCAACTCGCAGATTAATTCCCCTTAAAAATCACCAATCAAAAACATCTAAAATACTTAATAAAGGCTCAGACCTAAACAAAGTAATGAAGTGGTGCGAAGCCTTGTATTGGGTTTTGTTCATCATGAAGTTACATAAAAAACACAAATCCAATTTCTCTTCTCTTAAGAACAAGTTAAGTCCAGTCCAAAACTAGGCGTATAAGTCTCCAAAGGTCGTGCATCGTGGATTGTGACCTTAACCTCTATTCAACTAAAAAACACAAAACAAATGGAAACTATTGAGCCGAACTACGGTCGCTCTGATTCTTGAAAAGGATACGTAGGCATTGGGTCGCGGGGCCTAAGCTAGCACACTTGTAAATAATTCCTTCTTTTCCCCGTATTTCTTTTGCGTTCATTTGCATTTAGGTTTAGACATTAGACACCCTTTAGATAGAAACAAACATAGGTGGATACCATCGAGTACGATGGGCGTGAGGGGTGCTAGCACCTTCCCCTTGCACAACCGACTCCCGTACCCTGTTCTCTGGTCGCAAGACCTTGTTCTTATTCTGAGTTAGGTTTTCTGATATTCCTTTCCCTTGATGGGATAAATATATTAGTGGCGACTCTGATCATTTTTCGCGGTAGCGACATAGGGGTAGGTTCTCAGAGAGATCAGCTAAATACTAAGTCCTGCCCTCAACAAAGTCAAGCCTCGTATCAGACATTTCCGGATATTCAACCCACTCTGAGTGGAATTATAATAAGACTCGTAGGCGATGTAATTCCCCTCTGGTCTTAAATATAATTCCCACACTTAGATTTAACAGCAATTTATATATCCTAAAAAAATGCGTTAAAACAGATATTTCAAATAAACAGTTAAATAACAATTTATTCAAAAATATGCAAATAAAAAATAGAAATGTAAAAGAAAATAATGTAATGATAAAAACCTAAACCTAAACCCCAAAACCTAAAAAACTTTTAATCCTAAACCAAAACCATAACCCTAAAATATTAGCCAAAAATCCTAAATGATTAACCAAAACCTAAACCCTGTCAAAACTTAGGAGCATAATAATTCACCATTTTAAGTTATCCCCAGCAAAGTCGCCAGCTGTAGCAACCTGCCCTAAAAATTAAAGGTTTTTTAGAGTCGCCACCTATTCTACCAGGGAGAATAGGAAACCCTACGCAGTTAAGAGATCGGGGTAAGATATTATATTTAGGTCGAGGGAAGGTGTTAGGCACCCTCAACCCTTTCCTAAGGTTTTGTGTTCAAAGTAAAGGTTTATGGCTAAAATAATTAAGTTTAATAGCTAAAGAAATGAAGAGGGTGAGAAGTGAGATTTTGGGGAAGGGGACTCGCCTTGGTTATCCAAGTGCCTACGTACCTCCTTATGGTGGATCAGAGTCTACGTAGTTCGGGGCAGGGTTGTACGCCTTAGAATTGATTATGAAATTGTTTGAAGGTATTTTGAGTTACCTTATCGTAGTTTTTAAATTTGTGGTTTTTTGAAAGGCATTTTGAGTTTCCTTATTCGCAGTATTGAAGAGATGAGTGTTTTAAGATTTGGCGTACAACCCTAGTTTAATATGTTTCCATTAGGTGCGATGATCAATAGGTTTGATCACCATAGTTAACGGATTAGGTGAAGGATTGCTGACCATTCTGATCGATAGATTCGATCATCACGAACAGCAAATGAAATGTTTTAAATTATTAGTTTTATCATTACCTCTCATAATCAATAGATTTGATTATTACATGATAACGAATTTCATTATTGTATTTTATTGCTTTATTTCTCGCTAATGCGATCAATAGGTATGATCGGATCGAAGAGAAAATTAACCAAGGACCAATTGAATAAAAATTAATATAATTGATTATTACCCATCACGACCAATAGATTTAGTCGAAACGAATAATAAATTAAATCCTAATATCTTGGCCAAATGGCCTGTGGGATTGGGCAAACCCTAATACTTTGATCACACACTCCTAGGGTTTTTGTGATCTTTACTATTAATGTTGATTAAATTAATTAAATCGAAATAATCGAAATAATCGAGAAATAATTCTAAATAATTATAACCCTAATCCTAATTTATATCCTAATTCTAATTAAACGAATTAACTAAATCTAAATACAGTTAATTAACCCTTAATCTAAATAATCAATAATCAAATAAGTAAATAAGAAAAAAACAAAAAAACCTGGTTATGATCCTGTATGGTGAAGCCCTGAGTGTCCATGATGGACTTGCAGCCTTGTGTGCGTCAGATCAGTTCTTGATATGATCCAAAGGTTGTGATACGAGGGCGTATAGTAAGCGTCCCCAGGGTGAGGGCACCGGATCTAGCAACAAACAAACATGAAAAATATTGCAGCATACTTGGGTTCGAACCCAGGTCTTTGAGATTATCTATCATTATCCCACGCCAACTGTGCCATGTTATTAATTTGTTAAATGATTGAACCAAATACAAAATAAATGAAAAGGGACTTCCATGCACCGTTTCAAACCAAACATCGCCTGGGCCCACATGCCGTTTGAATCTCCAATCAAGAAGAGAGAGAATGAGTGTGACCATTGACTGTCCAATCCAGTTCCTGCACGCGTGTTCGTGGATTCCCTAGGTTTTGAAGGGACCAATCGCGTGCCTTCTCTCTGCCACACTGTGCACCGGCCGGTCAGCGCCACCCCCAAGGGCTGAAACTACCATCTTCTCCGATGGTGTGTTCTTAGGGACCTGCAAAACAGCGAGAATAAAGGAACAAGAACCGCCCTACCCCCCTAATTCGAGGTCTACGATTTCAATGGTGCCATTAGTTTGCCCTGAAAATGCTCGTATCCATCAGCTCAAGGCTCCACCGAATGAATGCCCTAACAATGGCACTTGCAATTCCCGATGTTAAAACTTGAAAGTGATGGTCCAAAACGGTTCTACAGAGAATTATAAGCACGAAGGAATGCATAGCACCGGTTCATATTGCGTAAATAACGAAGCTTGGAATTAAAAAACCTTACCGACGGTGTAGCCTTGTGGAGGACGATTTGGACAGTCCTGGTCTTCACCAATGATGGGAACGAGTTCCTTGTATCTCCAGAATGATGATAGAACCCTGGGAACACCCTAAAACTTGCTGAAGACAATTTTGGATCGTGCCCTAGTTCTTGAGTTTTTACAACTCTGGAAACATGGTCCTTTGCCCTCTTTTCCCGTCCCCCCTGGCTTGTAGTCTTATTTAGAATATATATGGGATCCCCTTAGGTCAAAACTTGTGTACAAATATATTGCATTCAATGTAGAAAATATTTGATTTTCAATCTTTCATAATTTGCATCTAAAGCTTCCACTTTTGTATCAATCTTCTCCCAATCATATATTTTGATTTTGACCTTTATTTATGAGTATCTTGGACCTCAAGAATGCTGAATAATAAGCCTTGCATTTGTTGATTTGATTTTTGCATTTTATTTTAATTAAAATTGAATTGAATTGAATTAATTCAAAAATAAATTAAATAAAAGAGGGAGGGGCGTGCAAATGAGTTTAGAGACCATGGATGGGCTTAGGAATAAGTTTAGATCAAAATAACTTGGGCCTATTTGGAGGGAAATTGATTTTGACAAGCATTTCTCTTCATGCACCTCTTCAAAATTGTTCAACTCATGCGACTTGTATCTTGCTCAATTTTTATCATTTTGAGGTGTTCTTGAACTTTTTGGAAAGCTTAAAGAGTCCTCTAAATGACCCTTTTCATTTCATCTCAATTGAATCTTCCATGCTCATGTTATGGGCTTTTGAAAAAGACGACCTTTTGATGACCTTTTTGGAGGACCAGTAATGTATTGGACCATACCTCTTGAATGAAGCATTTCTAGCCTTGGCATGTGAGAGACAAAATTGTAGAGAATACAATATCCTTTAAAATAGGCTTTGGTTGGGAAATTTTTGATACTCCATGTGAAAGTTAGGGCCAGTCAAAGTTCAGTTGACTTTCTACTTAAAAAACCCTAATTTGAACCTTCTGACTTTGTTCATTTCTGAGTTTTTATTAATGAATCACGATCGACCTTTGATCAAATGGTCATGAAGTTTGACTGTATTTTTACTGTAGTTGACTTTTAGGTCAACATAGTTGATTATTGATCATTTTAACCATTGACTGAACAATCTTGTGATCCAAAACTTGAAAATTTGTCTGGAGATGCTCTGAGACATATGAGATACTTTGGGGTCCATTTGAGATCTTAGAGATTCAAACTCCTTTGATAAAATCTAAACCCTAGTTTTTTAGAGATCCTGAATCAGGAGAGTATTCATTGAGTCAACCCTTGAGCCTTTTGGGAAATTGAAGAACCTTTGATTGAATATAAGAGGGAAAATTTTGGGGTATGACACCTTGCCCGTCTGGAGTTCGGCATTGACACACTCGGTCAGGATACGCTCCCGAGATGCGTTCAGAGGAGTATACTCTCAGAACTTTCCGGATTGACCTTTGTAATCTTTGGCGTCGCGATTCTTGTCTTCTTTCTTTTTGTCTGTTCCTCGGCGAGAGCCTTCCTCCTGTTGAGCACTCTTGGAATTTTCTTCGTGCTTGGAATTCCTGACCGCGTGCGCGGTCTCTTTTTCCTCATATTGGATGTATGCTTGTGCTTTGAGGAAGAAAGCATCCAAGGCGGGGGCGTATCAATGCTTACGGCCTTGGAGAAATTGGATCGAGGTCGGAGGCCCCGCTCTAGAAGATACTTCTTCATGTCAGTCGTGGTGGAGACCTAGATGGCCTCCTTGTTGAACCTTTCGATATACGACCGGAGGGACTCATCTTTCCCCTGGATGATGGCCTCCAAAGAGGCTTCCACTTTGGGATGTCTGCAAGAGGCTGTGAAGTGCCTCGAGAAGAGTCTGTCGAGCCCTTTCCAGGATGTGATGGACTCGTCCGGAAGGATTTTGTATCAGGTCATTGCGCCTTTGCGCAGGGTGTTCGGAAACAATCGACACTTTATCGCACCGGGAACCCCTCGATTGTCAAGGAGGGCGTCGATGTTTTTGATATGATTGTCTGGATCCGTAGTACCGTCATACGTGCCAAATGGAGGAGGTTTTTCCAATCCAACGGGCAGAGGAGCCTCTACGGGACAGGGGCCCCCTGCGCTCTTCCTCGTCGTCGCTCTGAATTGGAGTCGTGGAGCGGCTGCGGCTTCGCGTGTGGTGACGGTGGTGACGCGTCACTTTGGGGAAGGAGATCTTGACTGCTTTTTTGACCGCGGGGAGGTCGAGCACCGATGAGAGCGATGATCTTCCTTGCTTCTTTTGGCAAGTGAGGAAGGTTGGTCCCTTCTTGAGGGAGAATGTTGACGTTTCTTGTCCGCTATGATGTCTTGCTCGGGATGCAGATGTTTGCGAGGAGGGGTTTTGGTGCGGCGCTGATGCTCCAATGCTCCAATCCGGTCATTTTGGTTCTGAATCAAGGCGTTGGTCTGATTCAGAGCGGCGAAAATTGTGGCCATGGTCGGATTAGCCGAAGTTGGTTCTCAAGAAAAGTTTCTTGGTACTTTCTGCTGGTGTCTTCGTGGTGGAAGGTGGCGTTGTCATGGCCGTCTTCCGAGGAGGGAGAACTTGTGTGACCATCACGCAGCTGGGAAATGGTGGTGTTGGGAGGTATGACGAATCAAACATCGTATTTTCCCAACAACGTAGTATCGCGGGTGGAGAGATCTTCGTTGTCGCTGGCCATGATAAATGAAATGTGAAAGCTTTGGCTCCTGAGTTCTTGATGACGCAAGAAGCAATCAAGAAGTGCAATAAAGAGGAACAGGGGAGCTTAACTGTTTCCCATTGACGGCGCCACTGTTCTTTCCGATTGAACAGGTGGCCAGCAACGGTAGACTAGATCTTCGGTGACGGTTGAGAGAAAAAATGGGGGTGTACCTGCAAGGCATTCCGATGCCAAAGTAAGTGAGGGAACAAAGAGGTACAACGGAAAGTATGAGATTTTGGATGAGAGAAATGAATTACCTCGCCCTCTAGAGGTAGAGGGCTATTTATAATGGTCTCTTTGGTGTGGATTGGATCCCCTACTTTCGCGGGCTTGGGCGCTAATTGCAGCCCAGAATATAGGGGACCGTTAGACTGGGTCCTGACCGGTCGTGCCCGGGGAAACTAGTCGTTGCCGATGACGGGATCCCCGCGTGCTCGGTTGGTGATCAGTCGTGCCCGGCACAGAGGGGATGTGCCCTTGCATGTGGGCAACATGTATTGGGCCAATGCTTATTGGGCCAAAGAGTGGATCGGGCCAATTGGAATAATTGGGCCGGTCCAGAACAATATATATATATATATATATATATATATATATATATATATATATATATATATATATATCAAGTAGGAGATTTTTTAAAATAAGATATAAGAGGATTAAATCTTGACCATCGAATATGATAAATGATTTTGATGAAGTCACATTCAAGCAATGACAATAAATATTCATCAAGACCAAATATTAAATCTAATGTCTAATATTTAATTCTCTTATCTCTTATTTAAAAAGTCCTCCTATTTAATACATCCCATATATATATATATATATATATATATATATATATATATATATATATATATATATATATATATATATATATATATATATATATATATATATATATATATATATATATATATATATATATATATATATATTATAAAATCGTCGATGCAGTTTGATGATCAAGCGTTGTGTTGTGCTCTAGTGGTGATGCGGGTGAACCTCCAATTCAGGATTCAGGATGAGAATAGATTATGGACCTATAACTTAGTTTACCTAGGCACAGGTTAGATGGGACTTTTTAAAAAAAAAAAAATGCCTAAGTTTTTTTATAAGTCTATTTAATTATAAAGATTAGGTCACCAGCCATAAAAACATTTTAAGTCTATCAAACCGACATATTTACATAAATATGAATAAATTTATTATTAATATTGTATTTTATTTTGTATTTTAAATTAAAAATACACAAATAAAGCTTAGTTATCTTGAATAATTTATGAAAATAACTTAAAAAACTTTATGAACAATATCATAAGTTGTTTTCATAAGTTTTTTCAAACAAATAATATCACAAAATTTATGCTACTAGTTAAACTCAAATAAGTCAATGCAAACAAATATTTAGTCTCGTTAATCTTTAAATTTGTTAGTCTATTTAAACATAAGTTGAATTTCTTATTTACAAAAGTTCAAATGAAATAGCTTTTAAATAGGTAATAGAATTATGTCTCGTGATTGTTTCATTATAAAGTAATGAATATATACAATGATGTTGAGTCATGGTTGACTCATCAAGATAATTTTCTAATCTTTATACATCAATGTATATCTAAGTATAGAAGATGTTAATAATATACATTAATGCATAACTAAATATAGAAGATGCTAATAATTGATACAATGAATATTTTATATTATAATACGTTCACATAGTCAAAATTGGAGGTTAACGTTGAGATTATCTGTGAAGTCATCGAATAACTGCAGCAGAAGGCCTTTTGTAAAACTGCCAGCTATTTGGTAGTGACACGGAAAATGTAGAACACATTATTGATCTTTAACAACCTTTTCACGCACATAGTGGATATTCATTTTAATATGTTTTGTGCGTTGATGTTGGATATGATTACCTGACAAGTGGACAGCGCCGACATTGTCACATAGTAGACTAGAGTGGCTTTTGTGATCGGAAATTGGAGTTTTAACAGTAAATTTCGAAGCTAGCATGATTTGGCAAAAACATTAGCAACACCATAATATTCTACTTCAATACTATATCAGGATAAGGGAGTTGTCATTTTGCAAACCAAGAGACCAAATTATCCCCAAGATAGACACAATATACGAATGTGAATCTTCTTGTATATGGATAGTCTTCCTAGTCAGCATTAGTATATGTGGTGAATGTATCAACTAGGAAAGGAGAGATATGGAGACTTTGTGTTATTGTTCCCTTAATGTACCTAATAATTTGCTTCAAGGATGTCATGTGTTGTATTAGTGGATCATGAATAAATAGACACATTTGCTGGACGACATAAGCTACATTAGGCCTTGTTAAAGTTAAATATTGCAATGCACCTGCAAACCTTTGATATTCAGATGGATCGTGATATAGATTACATGAGAGTCCACTAAACGTTTCTTTAGTGTTCACCAGGGTAGAAACTGGTTTACAATATGACATGGTAGCTCACTCAATTACCTCTTCGGCATATTTATGTTGAGAGAGAAATATGCCACTTGAATGTTTAGTAGCTGATATACCCAGAAAGTAACTGAGAGGATCCAAATATTTTATAGCATATTCAGAATTGAGTTTAGACATGATGGAGTGACGAAGAGGATCATATGAGGCTGTAAGAATGATGTCATCTATATAGAGGAGAATGTATGCTATGTAGTTGCCATTGTGATAGATGAGCAAGGAATGATCACATGCACTCTATGAGAAGTCGAGGATTGCAAAAAAAAATTGGTAAATCATTGATACCAGGCGCGAGGTGCTTGTTTAAGGCCATATAGAGACTTCTTTAGTAAGCCTACATAATTAAGATGTTGAGGATCACAAAAACTGGGAGGTTGATGCATATAGAATGTTTCATTAATGTTTCCATGTAAGAAAGCATTTTTGACATCCAATCGATATGGACACCATGATTTTGAGATAGCAATACTTAGATCCGCCTATATAGTTGCAGGTTTTACTACTTGACTAAAAGTTTCACCGTAGTCTACACCAGTTTGTTGATTAGATCCATTTCTACTAGGCAAGCTTTATATCTTTCAAAGGAACCATCTGGTTTCTTTTTATGTCTGAATATCTCCAAACTTTGAAAGACATTAGCATTAGTCAGGCTTAGTACTAAATCCCACATCTTACATTCAAAAGAGCGTCATATTCATCTTTCATAGCCATTTTCCCCTTATGGTCTTGTAATGCACTAATATGATTAGTGGGAAAAGGAGAAATGATGGGTGAATTTAGAGGTGTGGAGATTAAAAAGTTGGCGTGGTTTGAAAATTCCAGGCGGAGCTTGGTGGTTAGTTGAGGAGATAATGGAGGATTGGCTAGAGAGTGAGTAGGTGTAGGTATGGCAGTAGGATAAGGCGTATTATATCTAGGGTTCGGTAGAAAATTTGTGTTGTTGATGATATGGATTGGTGTTTGATGTAACCACCGTTTTTAATTACGTATTATTTATGTTATTATGTGTTGTGTGAATTAATTGATGATTATGTGAATTATGTGTTAATTGTATGTTTCATTGATTTTTTGTTATTTATTTCGGAATTATTAATAAATAACAT
Source organism: Vicia villosa (assembly GCF_029867415.1). NCBI lineage: Eukaryota > Viridiplantae > Streptophyta > Magnoliopsida > Fabales > Fabaceae > Vicia > Vicia villosa. Next base: position 38,016,511 of record NC_081185.1, on the reverse strand, counting down.
AAGTTAGTAAGGTAATTAGTTAATGGGCCTATGATAGAATTAGTAGTTGAGGGGTGCTAATTAGAGCCCATTAGAAATTAGAAAGTTAGTGTGGGTTTAACAAAACAATAGTTTTAGAGAATAGAAAGCTAGAAGTCATTTTGGTGAAAGAAGAGAAAGAAGAGAAGAGTGAAGAGAAGAGGAGAAAGCTAGGTTTGAAGATAGAGTTGGCTTCAATCCAACACCCAAGGTAAGGGTGGGATTATTTCATGATAAAGGGTTGTATGATGATGTTTAGGGTGGGTTAGATTGTATGTGTAGTAACCTTGAATGTGTGAATTGAAATTGTTATGGTTTATGATAGATTTCCATGAAATTGTGCTATTAATTATGTTTGATGATGTTTGTATGAGAACCCATGATTAGAAACATTTTTAGGAACCTTTTATGTGTGTTAAATAGTGGTTTGGATGAGTTTTGGTTGGCAAAAATTGGATTTGAGATGATGTTGAATGTGCTGAAAATGCACAAAATTTTGCTGTTCTGGTGTCATCCGCCGTGCGAGCTTGCATCAAGCGAGCATCGGGCGAGCGAGCACCGTGTGAGCAGCGGGCGAGTGAGGTTTTTCGTGGCCTCACTACTGCCTTGGAGCGCCGGGCGAAGGATTTCTTCCGCCGGGCGAAAAAGCCCTATTTTGTAAAAATTAAAATGATCATAACTTTTGATCCGTAACTCCTTTTTAAGTGCCGTTTGAACCTCCGTAAAGCTCTAATCAATGTCTTTCTAATGTATATGACTTGAAAACTTTTGGAAACCTTTTTGAAACTTTTCTTGAATTGTATCTGTTGTACCCCAAAATTTGCCCACACTTTTTAGTGACAAAAGTTTTCGAAATTATTTTCAAAATTGGATTTTTTTTATAAAATATTGGATTCATTTACATTGACATCCTGAATTTCATAAATATTCGATTTAAAGTTTATTTTAAAATATAGTAGTTTACTCTTAAATTGCTTATATTTTAATAAATAGAAAATGATGACCGATGCTTCATACACCTTCAATTGGCTTTTTATTTCAAATAAATAACATAGCTAAGTTGGTTTGGAAGTAAGGCTTGCAAATAAAAGGTCACGGGTTCAATTCTCGCTTGGTGCATTTTTATGTTTTTAAACTATTTTTTAATCTTTTTTTTGAACCTGGACGCACCTGGACACAAGTACGTCCAGGTTCTTAATCTTGGTCATCAAGGAAGGTCCATGGGCCTTTGGGTTGGATCATTTCCTTTTTAGGATCGGTCTTGACCTAATTCCACTCTATAAATAGAGCCCTCCACATTCACAGTTTTCATCAACAATTTTCTAACGATCATCCACAACTATCACAATTTCATTCACACACTTTTTTAAGTTTTTTTTTACACAAACGTTTCTACGTTTTTTTAAAACTTGTTTTGGCCAATGATGACACTTGACCTGAGGCCTCCCTCTTTTTAAAAAATGATTTTTATAATGTTCTTAGCCAATGATTTTCATATGAGGCACTCATTTTTTATTTTGATTTTAATCGATAAACCATATGATGAACATGTATCGGATAGTGAATTGTTTCTAATTTTTTTGGGGTTAAATTTTAACTAAATGCAGTCACGTGTTTCTCACTGAAACTATATGTAGCGGGGAAAATCTGATATCGAAGCCATGGGATTGACTCGAATCAATATTCCGTTTGAAATCGCCACCGCGCTTTATTTTTTCAAAGGAAAAGGGAAAAGAACGTAAAACCCAAAGTTTTGTTTTTAAAACAAGAAAGAGATCTCAGGTACGGGTGTTGATTATATGAGGGGAAGGTTTAAAGCACCCCTCATATCTGTGGTACTCCACAGGAACCTTTTTGAAAATCTGTGTCGTGTGTGCTAAAAAAGGGCTTGTTTTATTTTTAAAATAAGCTCGGCAAAGCGTTAAGCTTTGTGCCTACATACCTCCTCGGTGCAATGGAGAAGTCAGAGCTAATGTAGTTCCGCTTAAAGGGAAAAACGTTTTAAAACGAATAAACACTTTGTTGTCGTTAGAGAGAAATACTCAGCCATTGATCTTGAGCATGAGAACAAACAAGTTCTTTGCATCGCAAATGAAAGAAGGGCTCCAACTCGGATAAAATCAACGAGTATGCCACTAGCTCTCTCACGCGGAAAAGATCTCGTTATTATCAATCAATTTCAAAATCGTGGGGTATAACCACTCGTTTCGACAGTTAACGGTGTCTAAACTTTTGAAGAAAAGCCACTAAGGGCGAAAGATATTTTTAAGAAAAAGGTTTTGAAAAGATTTGCAAACATAAGAATATTTTGGAAAAAGGGAGAAGATTTTGAAAATTTAAGAATGGGAGGAGATGAAGAGGCTAACCTAATGCATAAAATAAAAGCTAAGGAAAGAAACGGTCTAACCGAATAAGAAGCCAACACTTGACATTAAGAGCCAAGGTAATTTTCCCATCCTTTGGATTTATCAATACCAACACATTAACACTTGGGGATCCAGATGAACTTATTATCTTAGCACCATTTTTTCATTAAGCACATTAAGATTCTGACAAAAAATTGGGCAGAGTAACGGCTGTTTTTGGGTAAAATCCTTATCTCAATGCCTTGGAATTAACCATCAAGGGCTTTCAAGGAAATACCTGCACACATAAACATACAACAGAACAATGCCAGACAGACAGAACAATCACAGGATAGTAATAGAATGAGTCCAAAGGTACTAGGTCCATAAGTCCGAATCTCCAAATTGCTAGGGATAGTAACTGATAGTCCAAAGAGAACCTTATGTATTTTTTAGATTTTGGTTATTTATTAGTGTTTTAGCAAGAAAAATAGAGTATGGTCCAAGTGGACAAAAGAAAAAATGACGGAAAGTAAATATGATGAAATGATAAAATAAAGCGATAAAGCGAGAAATATAAAGAGCGGTAATATAAAGAGCGGTAATATAAAGAACGATATAGTAAAGGTGCGGAAATTAAAGTTAGTTGTTAAATGTTAAAGATAACCATCTTGAAGCTTGTCAAGTATGTTATCAAAGTTAGTAGGAGATCAATGGTGAGTGAATGATGTACTCGGATTTAAAGTCAATGGGGCTTATCAGAAGCTTGATAAAATCATAGCGACTACACGATAAAAACCTCCACAAGTCTTAAATCAACCGCATACAATTCTCTTCCATATTTGATCTTTTTTATTCGGGACACGAAATATTGCGCTATGTTAAGCAGATCGCCAAGTGATTTATATAGAAATCACCCTACAACGAGGCCGGTCAAAACTTTATGTGCTAATGCATGCGAGAAGAACGATATGTAGATCGCCTTCCGAAAGCAATACCGCACGAAAAGAAAATAGGTGAGTGATCTAGTCTTTACCAAGAATCCATAAGAATTCTCAAGGCATTAAGACTTTCATCGACCAAAATAAAAAGAAGTAAAAGATGGAACCACATTAAAAGCTCCTTTCATCCATAATTTCAATCACTTAATATTGCGGATTTGGATTCTCATCCTATCAACGCCCTAAGTCCATTGAAATTAGAGAGAAATTAGGCCTCTAACTTGTGATTCAAAGAAAATATCAAAAGAATGGAGTAGAAGATGAGTTAGAACCAAAAACAAGTCAAAAACCACAAAAATCAGCATTCTGCCCAGTGTAAATCGATTTGCACAGAGTGTAAATCGATTTGCATAACTCTGTTTTCAAAATCTGCGCAATTTTCAGTTATGTAAATCGATTTGCACAAGATGTAAATCGATTTGCACAACACAGTTTTCAAAAAAAAACAGCAAATAAAGAGAAGAAACTTTGTTTAAACATAAAACCAAACACCTTGTGATCTTGGATCAATTTGTGCACGAAAATGTATCAATTAAGCAAGCAAATCTCATCAATGTAGCACCAAAGGTGCATCAAGCATAAACAACAATGGATCACATCTTGAATTATGGATTGGATCTAGAATTTTACCAAATCTTTCACAAACTTTGAATCTTCTTCAAGAACACACAACCACAAGCCTTGATCTCTCACAATTGATGAAGAAAAGTAGTGTTTATGTTGAGGTTTAGCTCTAAATTAGTGAGGTTCAAGATGTGACTCACTAATTTGTGTGGAAGAGAAAGAGCTTTGAGTGATGGGTTTGGAAGAGGTGAGGAGAGAATTTGCAATAAGTTTCTTGGCTATCAAAGCTTGAAAAATGAAGAGGGGAGTGCCTCAATTTATAGCACTTAGGCTTGGGAAATTTTGTGGCTTGGAGTTAGGATTGGAAAATAGAATTAGGCTTGGAAAAGTGATTTGGAGCCAAAAATGAAATCCAATGGTCTTGATGCAATCACATGAGGGTACATGATTAGATGATGTAGGAAATCAAATGTAAGAACCAAGTCATGCTTCCCATGCTTGCAAATGATGTCAACACTTCAAAAAGCTGAAATTTGCCTTCATTTTTCCAAATTCGTGCTGGTGCAATCGATTTGCACATTATGCAAATCTATTTACATGGCTGAAAAAAGGCAAAATCTGGGGCAAAAACAGTTATGCAAATCGATTGCTGTCTTATGCAAATCGATTTGCACTGATGGCAGAAGCAAATCTGGTGCAGAAACAGTTGTGTAAATCGATTTACACCTTATGCAAATCGATTTGCACAGTGAAAATGTTGAAAAATGCTCCTTTGATGGGTATTTTGACTTGGTACCTACAAAACACAAACATACAAGAGCACAAGGCAATATTTTTGGTATTTTGGTTAGTAAAACAATATACACAAACTAAAACATGGGTGCTCGATGATTCCTTTGAGCACAGCATTGCAAGCAGAGATCTAGGTTTAAATTTCTTGATTGATGATTGGTATGCAAATGATGTGTGATCTTAGGGTCAAAAATTGGGGTATGACAGATGCCCCTATTTAAGTTTCTTCGATTTGGAGATACGATGATTGGAAATCTTCGTTTTGACAAAAATCGAAGAGACTTAAATATATAAAGCACAATTTTTGAGCCTAAGATGCAATGCAATGTCAATGAATGCATGTGATGATAATAAAGCATGACAACACTGGGGAGTAACAGGTGATCCACTGGGGAAAACAAATGTCTTGATATAACTCCGCTGGGGAAACAAATGTCTTGCAAGTAGGAACTCCTCTGGGGAAGGCAAGACTTTGTTGGAGACAGAACTTTAGTGGGGAACAGAAACTTCTCTGGGGAAAACATTTCGCGTCAGAGAGGTTATAGCATCCTCTTTCACTGGGGATGAGAAAAGGGGATCATCCTCTTTCACTGGGGATGAGAAAGTATGCATCCTGAATCAGAATGCTAATCACACCATCGTACCACTGACGATATGAAGAGATGTACCGCCGTACCACTGACGATAACACATACCAACGTTCCAATGGAGGCATTGAAGAGAAATACACTACCGTACCACTGATGTCATGAAAAGAGATATACCACCGTACCACTGATGATAACACATACCCATGTTCCACTGAAGGTGAACTACCAACGTCCCACTGGAGGTAGAAGGAGATGTATATCGACGTACCACTGACGATGAAGATAACAAAATACACCAACGTTCCACTGGAGGTGAACTACCAACGTCCCACTGGAGGTAGAAAGAGATATACATCGACGTACCACTGACGATGAAGATAACAAAATACACCAACGTTCCACTGGAGGTGAACTACCAACGTCCCACTGGAGGTAGAAAGAGATATACATCGACGTACCACTGACGATGAAGATAACAAAATACACCAACGTTCCACTGGAGGTGAACTACCAACGTCCCACTGGAGGTAGAAAGAGATATACATCGACGTACCACTGACGATGAAGATAACAAAATACACCAACGTTCCACTGGAGGTGAACTACCAACGTCCCACTGGAGGTAGAAAGAGATATACATCGACGTACCACTGACGATGAAGATAACAAAATACACCAACGTTCCACTGGAGGTGAACTACCAACGTCCCACTGGAGGTAGAAAGAGATATACATCGACGTACCACTGACGATGAAGATAACAAAATACACCAACGTTCCACTGGAGGTGAACTACCAACGTCCCACTGGAGGTAGAGAGAGATATACATCGACGTACCACTGACGATGAAGATAACAAAATACACCAACGTTCCACTGGAGGTGAACTACCAACGTCCCACTGGAGGTAGAAAGAGATATACATCGACGTACCACTGACGATGAAGATAACAAAATACACCAACGTTCCACTGGAGGTGAACTACCAACGTCCCACTGGAGGTAGAAAGAGATATACATCGACGTACCACTGACGATGAAGATAACAAAATACACCAACGTTCCACTGGAGGTGAACTACCAACGTCCCACTGGAGGTAGAAAGAGATATACATCGACGTACCACTGACGATGAAAGAGATGTACCGCCGTACCACTGACGATAACACATACCAACGTTCCACTGAAGGCATGAAGAGATATATACCACCGTACCACTGATGATATAAAAGGAGATGGTGTTCAAAGATGACATAATCAAGCATGTCCCAAACTGAACATCATAGCAGAAACTGCTATCAATCTTTTGATGGCTAGGGAATATTGAAGTTGAGAGAACGCAGTAACTGAGTTCTAAACCATATTCGAACCAGGCCAAAGGTGCATTGAGTGAAATACATTCTTCTGCATATGAATACATCAACATATCCATTCCTTGTAATGCACTCATGAATCAAAGTAAAAATTCTTTTATAATTTTCAAAAGGATTTTGTTGAAATCAATTTTCTCTTTGTTTCAAAAATTACTATCAACAATAAATGACATTTTGAGAGATATGGAAGAAATAAGATTGCCAAATGAAAAGGTAAAGGCTCAAACTTTCTTAATAGAATGGTAGCCTGCAAAAGGCAAGACCCCATGGATTAATACAAAGTTTGGAAAGTGGTAATTTTGTGGAAAAGGTACATTGAAATGTAATGACCCCATCCTCTCTCTCAACTGGGAATTCCTGAGCCAAGGCTTCCGTTGAAAAGTGTTGGACTTCTTCATGATAAACAGATGACTGCTGATGATCAAATCTTGTCTGATGTAGTTACTTGCCATGAATCCCTAACTTTTGCCTGGACCGCCCTTTCGGGTTTTCAGTCCACCGGGTATTTTATTCTGTTTATGTCTCTAATTTTTGCCTGGACCGCCCTTTCGGGTTTTCAATCCACCGAGACGCTCTTTTTTGCCTAAGCCGCCCTTTCGGGTTTTCAACTTAGCGAGCTGTTCTTTTATTATTTAGGCGAAGTATTTCTTGACTACATCAGCATTCACGGGACGTGGGAGCTCCTCTCCATCCATAGTTGCAAGAATTAATGCACCGCCAGAGAAGGCTTTCTTAACAACATATGGTCCTTCAAAATTAGGAGTCCACTTGCCCCTTGAATCAGAGGTGAAAGACAAGATCCTTTTGAGCACGAGGTCGCCTTCTCTGAATACACGAGGTCGAACCTTCTTATCAAATGCTTTCTTCATTCTTTTCTGATATAACTGACCATGGCATAAAGCCGTCATTCTCTTTTCTTCTATCAAATTCAATTGATCAAACCTACTCTGACACCATTCAGCCTCAGATAACTTGGTTTCCATTAAAACTCTCAATGATGGAATCTCAACCTCAATAGGGAGCACTGCTTCCATACCATAAACCAAAGAAAAGGGAGTTGCCCCTGTTGAAGTACGGACAGATGTACGGTACCCATGCAAAGC